>NW_024542180.1:0-86806 GCF_016758785.1 Suillus bovinus
GTGATGGTGGTGAGGAGGAGGCTCGGTCAGGTGCAGGTGTCAAGGGAACCTGGGCTGGCTGTGGCCGTAGTGAGGACCCCTGGACTGGAGGTGGCTGCTCCAGTGGGTGTGACACTATCATTTTAACATGTTTCTGCAGCTTAGGCCTTGGCTCAGTTAAGGACAGTTGTGTGGGGGAACATTGTACAGATACCTTCTGTGGGAGGTTGTGTTGTGCAAGGCCAACCCTGCTACCCCTCTTCCTCCTGCATGGGTGTTCCCAGGAGATGATTGTCTTAAGGTCCTTCACACGCTCTTGTGACTCATCATCAAAGCAGCGAACAGTAGGTTCTGCAAGCCAAGATTGGTAGAACCTACTAAGAGTACCTTGCGGATCATTTTCCTTTAATGATGCCAACACGCGTGCCTCTCCAACATCTAACTGGTATGCCTTGTGTATGTATGCCTCTAAGAGGTCTTGGAACCAGCTACATATCCCACCACGTTCATTGCAGCAAGCAATGAATTTAAAGTTGCTCTGGGTGCCCTCTGCAATAGGCAGGTACCCACAAGCTACCATCTTCCTTGCACACGCGCTGCACTAAGATGAAAATTAGCGTCAGCACCAAACTTAAATGGTAAACAAACCTTACTTGATAAGAGCATATGGTGATAAACCACCAAATGAAGTTGGGCTTGCTAATATGAAACTTAGCATCCTTTAGAAATGCAGGGGTGAGATCATTGGCAGTCCTGTACACGACTGGTGCTACTAAGGAAATATGAGATGACATGTTTGTGGGATGAGGACATTTTAGCTGGGGCGGGTTGTCTTCAGAGTCGGAATCCTCATGTACTTTCCTTTTGCCCGCAGCTCGGACGCATTGTTGCTCTTTCACAGTATCGCTCTCATCTAGTCCATCCACCAGTAGCGCAGAATCTGCCATGCCTCCAGAACCACTGACTCCACCTGTTATTTTCACAGCCTTGATGTGTGCCAACAGTGTTGTCAATATCCTGATAAGAAGCCCTGCGCTTTGGACATTCCACTCCCTGCCTTTACAGTTCCATCACCCTTCTAGTACATCCATCTTTTGATTAGACATAGTTCTAAACACATCGACCTCATTAGAACCCTAGACCATGCTACCGTCTACGCATGGGGTGAGACTACACATAAATACCCCTTGGAAGATACTCGGCCCCATCCTGATGCCTTCCTGAACCAAAGTTGGGGCCTTCTGCACCAAGCTAGAATCTATACCGCTCCTCACCATGACTCAAATGACCGCATCACATTTGTCAAAATCATGTCAGGCATGAAGATGTGGGCCATTTACGACCTGGAGGATGCTTCAGCATCTCGTGATGAGGCAGCAGACACATTCTACAGCCTCTGCAACATAGACAGCAACCTTTGCCAACTTCCGAAGGGCTTAGCGGTAGAGGTCGTGGTTCTCTATGTGGGTGACATGCTGTAAGCTTCAATGGATCTCCTGTAGCCTACCCTGACCCTCATGTCTCAGATTCATGCCACCTGGGAAATTTCACAAGGTCTATATGCTGCTGATGACATTTGCTGTGGGTGGGCACCTCCTTTCTTACCTCACCATGCACCTCTCTGAGTGGTCGTGCTTTCTGGATCAACTGCATGGGTCTCTATTTACCAATCAGGAGCATCAGGACACCCTTTTAGTCCTCCATCGCATGGTGGTCGCCATTCCACGGCTGTCCCATTGTAGTAGGTCACACTTGACTTCACTGGTGATTAATATTCATGACTGCCTCGTTGTCGTTTAGAGCTCTACCATCACACAATGGTAGCACTCTGTACTATGGTGCTCAACCCGGGTCAGTATATGCCACAATGTACTAGTGAGGATGACGACCTACCCCATCGGCCTGGCAAGGGGGGGAAGAAGGCCAAGGGCCGGAAGGCGGTCAAAACTTCTAAAAATAACTTGGATTCAAAGTGCTGCATTAACCAGGCCAATGAAATTGCGAACTGCGTGCTGCAGGTCCTTAAACTTGACAGTGCAGGTGCTGTGTCAGTCTTGGACGACCAACCATACAATGAGGTAGGAGATGAGGTCGAGCTTGGAGGTGCACTCGCACAGTTCCAAGCATACTGAGTCACCACGGTCTGGTGACATGTAGCCATCCCAAACCGATGAGACCTGCTGACATATTTTGATACTCGTGATGTCTGCACCATCCCCTGACATTTTTGTTCCTGTGCAGTGTTTTGCTTATTAAGTTGCAAACCAAGACATGGGACTAATCAACATTGTCAACTAGTAGTGGTACATCAAAAGGTAGAAAACACTATATGTTGTCTATTACAAATACCATGGTGGGCAAATCTTGTGTTGAGGTTATGAACCACAAATCAATTCAACATTCTCTATGGTATGGTTCTAGAAATTTGTGTTACAGAAAGCTAGACCACTTTTACTGATTTACTGTAGGTTCACGCTGGATTTAAGTGTCTGCAACATCTGGTGAAAGGCTGCTTGCCTAGAAAGGCATCTGGTCTATAATGAGGTTGGTCTGAGCATACTTTGGACGGTACATGGTCTGGTAGTCTACATGTGTGGACATGTCATGTCTTTTTACTTGCATAATGGCCCTAGTACTGGTAAAAGTGGTGATGTCTGAAGGCATTTAATGGGCATTTGCACTGGATGTCCTTCCTGCACAGTCTGCAGATGGGGTTATGGTGTGTTCGAATGATATAATTTGAGCCATGAAGAAGACCAGGGTCTAGATACACTTTTAGGTTTGGGAAGACTCTTGATTGCAGGCACGTGTGTCTAGGGTGACCCCCATAACCTATGCACTGAAGATGGCTCAAGAGTTGGATCAGGGATAAACTGTGTCGACAGCGGAGCTTGGTGGTGAGACTAGCAAAGTGCCTTGATTGTTTGATGCTTTAGAGTTTGGGGCATTCTGGATATTATAATTGGAGAGTTGTTTGAGTGCTGATGACACGCATTGCGAGTGTGCATCACTTAGGAGTAGTAGGGGTATGCAACATGGTCCCTTGCTGGGCTCATGTCTTCCCATCTCTTTCATGTGCAGGAAAAGCGGTGCCTACACTGTTCTACTACTGGTGATATAAATCACATGCACATACTGGTGACACATGGTTACTATCTACTGGTGACAAGGTGTCACCTCTATTAACAAGGATACTGGCATCATGAGGTAGACTCATAACAGGTCTGACTATGCATTGAAATGGTGAAAATTTATTGATGCAGTCAGACTGGTCGATCTCAGAGTGGCAAAGTGAGGAGTTTGAGATTTGGCAGGTGGGCCAGAGCACTAATCATTGATTAGGGCAACATGCCTCGAGAAATCAATAGCATGGGGCATCTGAGCTGGAACAATTTTGGACATTGTAATCCTTGGGAAAGAAGATCGTAATTTCTTGTGCATTATGAGTGTATCGACTGTATTGCAATCTCATATAAGCAATGCCTGTATGGCCTTGTCTATTTTACCTGTATGTATTGCAAAATGTATGTATTTGGTCACCAATTATTTGCTTATAATCCAACCCTGCCATCTTCATCCGAACTGGGTAAGTTAGATACTGTCCAGGCTGGTGTGAATGACAAACAACAAGGCCCTCAAGCTGTTGTCTGCGACAGGATTGGGTGTCTGTTAACCAATAGCATCGCACATGTGAAATCTTTTCTCTTCATCCAACCAGTCTACGGTAGACTTTTACTCTATCATTCCTCACATCCATTGCACTCATTATAAAACCTCCTGGTGAAGATGAGGAATCTAAACTGTGGGGAAAGTTGGTGCTAAGCTAAGCAAACACAGATAGACCCGTGCGCGAGTGAGATCGTCGTCCCAAGGGCAGCTAACTGAGTAAAGGAAACCTCTCTTTGTAAAAAGAGGGACACCAAACAATTAATGAAGTACTAGGGCTAAGTAATGCGTGAAGCAGAAACAATGTGATGTATGGAAGGCGAACGTGTGAGTGCGAAAGGCGAAGGTTGAGGTGTGTGATGCGAAGGTAGCGTGCACGAGCGAAGGCGAGAGACAAGCAAATGAGAGAAGCAAGGGAAAGACAAGGAGAGACAAGTATTAACACCCCAACTAAGGTTGGCTGATGCTGAGACAGAGACAGAGAACCGAAGTGCACAACTTTAGATAGTCACTTGCAAACAACAAGTAAAATTCTTAGTATCTAGAGACACACAGAGAGTGGGCGGAAAATTGACCCCAAAAATAGAGTAAAGAGATAGTATATGTAAAGATGGCTAAGCGCCGCTAGGCACACAGGTCTGATGTAGCAAGCCAAGTAAGCTAAATATAGTATGCAAGATAGATAATAGGGTCTCGGCTGCATGCGTAGCACTAGGCTGAGAATTAGTGATGGAAACAATTAGTCAAAATGGAAATATAGTGAGAAAACGCACCAATGGACATCTAAGGACATGGGGAGGACAGATGGACAGGTATGCGGACGATGCTAATGCGGATGCGCAGTGCGAGTGGCTGCACGTGGAATCTGCAAAGTAAAATATATGAAGCGCTACTGCACAAGATGTATCCTTGGGATTAGAGCTGGAGTGTGTAGGGAATGTGGGAGAATTCGAGGGAAGTGCCTGTGGAGACGCAAGGCTCTACACCAGTTCAGGTGACCCTACATGGAAATAACCTGTAAAATGCATGTGGTCTTGGTGTAGTCTCAGAGACCCTCAATCCTCCAGAGGCCAAACTTGCCCCCAATCTTGATCGCATATACAACTAGTTCAAAGCAGAAGAAGGATAGATCTGCAAGGAAGCTAGAGAAAATGATTGGTTGCATGTTTTCAGATTCACGAGGACACACTCGAATGTTGAAGTCATTCCACCCTCATGCAATCGACTATGTTTCTAGTGTTGTCAGCACTGGGATAGATTCTGTTAAGGAGGACCCACATAACACCTTTATTTCTGAGCTTCTTTTGACTTAGGATCGACAATAGATGGTGTAATCAAGCTCAAACATCTTGTGCGGGGAAAGGAGGTTATGAACTGCAATATCGTGTGGTGTGTTGTGTTAGAATCTTGAGATCTTTGAATTGGTAGCTCTTTTTGCTGTTCAAAGGTGGGCAACATTAATACAGCTTACTTCTTAACATGTCTGAGTGGTCCATTGAATTTGCAGGGTAGTGTGCACCATCCGTCAATACATGTCGGAGTTATCTATACCTGTCACTGCGAGAATTGGCTTGACATCCAAAGTCAAACACAGATTTACCAGTCTGTCTGATAGAGTCAAATAAAAAGTGGGAATCAATTCTTTTGTAAATGACTGGAAGATATACTTGGTGAGTGGTGACTTTTTTTTTCGAGTCCTTGTTTATTATCCAGCAATGCAGGGCCTTATGCTGGACAGTACCTACAGTATGTACTTATTTAATTAGTAATCTATGTATGTGATGTATGTGTAACTTTTGATATGCTTTCGCGAGGACAATGGACATCTTATCAGGGCATAAGCGTAGGATTTGGGTGGTTTTCCATGTAGCCATCCTATTCTCTGCTACATCTCTGGAGGTGGGGTATTTCCGAAGGTGTTTGCTGGGTGTCTGGTGCATGTGATGTACTTGAGCAGTGCTTTAATATCTTTCATGTCGTTCAAAAGGTACGTGAGTTGCTGCGCTTTGGGGTCTAGTTCTATTCTCATGGCATTGCATTGTCTAGTGTACGTTGGGCAGGCGAGGATATGGTGGTGGACTGATTCCTGTCATTTGTTGCAAGATGGGCAGAGTGGGGAGGGAGCTTTCGAGATGCGATGCAGGTGTTTGTTCAAGGGGATGTGTCCAGTGCATAGCTGCATTAACCATGCTGCATGGCATCTGGAAAGTGTGTATGAAACCTTCGCAAAATGATTGGAGGGGAACAAAGGGTCTATATCCTTGTGAGTGGTAACTGAGGTTTTGACTCACTCTGCCGATGTGTACCTCATTTACTTTGAAATCCAAGAGCCCAGTTGTTTTCAAAGAGAAACAATCACATTAGGTTGCAGCGTACTGTAGAGATATGCACTTAGCTTCAACATCATCTGGGTATGACCAATTGAACCTTAGCTTCAAATCAGTACCACTACCAGCTGCTGTCAGCAAGAGCTCACAGTTGATGGTGATAAAGAGAATTTTGGTCATGTAAAGTGAGATGCATAGCAAATACTCAGTACAAGAATTTTTGGGAATATTTTTGCATTTTTTTCATGTTTTACCATGTGTCACAATTTACCTTTGATGACTTCAATTTTGTGTGATGGTCACACGAAATAGCTTCAATTTGTCAGACATGTGATGCTGTGATGAAGCTAAGTGTGTATCTCTACAGTAATAAGGCTGTGAGTGATTTGCCTTTTGTCTTTCCCCTAGCTGTTTTACGGTCCTCCATCCGGACTACATAAATACAATTTGCGCATAAATTTACCCTTTTGGGGTGAGATGAGCCAGCGTGACAGAGTTTTGACACCATCATGCACATACTACAGCCGCTTCTGTATTTGGCATTCAAAATGAAGCTTAGGCAGCTGCTCACACACTTCAGACGTTGTGCTTTGGTGCTTCTCTGATCGATATCTTTCCTTTCCCTCGCTGTCTTTGGATCAGTCGCATTGAGCATCAACTGTCTGTAAGTGAATTAATTTTAGCTACATAGTAATTTATTGCTTGTCACATGACTCCCAGTGCTGATCAACTCTTAAATTTCAATAGGCATGCCTATACTCAAGCTTCAAAGCTTCCTGGTTCAGTATTTTGATCTTCTCAGAATTTCCCAGAGTCTCAGCTAAAGCCAAACACCAGTGTGCATATTCACTAAGGAATTCACAGGGTATCTAGTCCCCTTAGATGGATCGAGTGCAGAATGTCAAAATGCCTACCATCCCTCTGGAATGGCATGAGGTGGGTTGTATGGTGCTGGGATACACGAGCATCAATTTCTTATGGCAGCTTCAGTCAGACGACATTGTAGCTTACTCACAGAAGGACCCTCAAGTATGCATCATAGCTTTACTGTGAAATTAGAATTGACTAACAATTGCTGCACAGACTGGAAATTCCTCGGCTCCAAAGGTATGCTCCAGGCTTCAATTGCTTGAACTACTTCCGAATGTCACCAGGACCAGCTGCTTCACCATCCATATCTCGATGTCATCAATGTCATCATCAACCCTAATCTTCTTGTCTTATGCTGTCAAATTTGCCAAGCCATATAGGAAATGCCCATCCAGCAGTTCGGGTTGATGATGGCAAGTACTGTCATGCCATTGCAGACATGAAGATTGCCTTGGCTCTTCCACCCTCTGTGGCTGGGGGTAAGTATCAGACGGCTTACAGAGGTCTGATGGTATATGATGGATTGGCTTGTGATTCATGCACATTTTTCTGCGGTTCCAACATCACATCATCACCTTGCCTAAGCAATGGTCCTCTTGCAAGATGCAGCAACTGAATAAGGGGTCCAACAGGCAATTTTGGAGGGTGGCCAGAGATGATGATGTGGCATGTGACTATCAGAGGATCATTGACAAGATGTGAAAGGATATGGCTGATGTCACCAGGGTCAAACAAGTTCCACAGGAGAAATGCATGGTGAGCTCTTGGTTACTGACCACCAAGTGGCATGAGCATGTTGCCGGTCATGATGTGGCATTTCTATGAAAGCTTGTAGAATTTCCAAAGATAGATGATCCAATTATGCCTAACATTGCACGCAAGGTTGAGGCATATTTCGACAGTGCCCTGAAGCTGTTGGAGGTTACTGATGAACTGGTCCTGCAACGGTTGAACTCCCCCGACCCCCTCAAAGAGTAGGTCAGCCAATTAGCATACACACATGCTGATTCAACCGCCTGTAGAGGTGTGAACAACACACCTCTTCACTGTCATCAAGAAGCAGCAACACAGAGGGACTATGTGTGTGTGGTGACATCTCTGCTGGCTATGCTAATGAGGACAGATGAAGAAACGGACTACTCGATTCCATTGCTGGAGGACCTCATGGATGCAATCACGGAGCTGGAGGATGCATTGATGGAGACAGCAGATGTGTAGAAGGTGATTCATCACATATTACAGTGACATATTTCTGTATTATATGGGTCACCCGACCTACATAATATCCTGTATAAGACAGGCCAGCAGATGATGGGCCAATGTGATGTATATCCTTGATGTTGACGGATGGGCCGGGAGGGATATTATTTTCAATGGAGGTGGGTGGGCCCATAGATGGGTATGCTGAGGGTACTTGTCATCACATACATGAGTGGGCCCAGATATATACTATATTAGATGGGTGGGCTGGCTGAGGGTACATGGTGTCACATACACGGATGGGCCCAGATATACATTATCTTAGATGGGTGGGCCAAGTGTCAAGGAAGGTGGGTATCAGATAGATGGGTGGGCCAGCCGAGGGTACTTGTTATCACATACACGGGTGGGCCCAGGGATATATTATATTAGACGGGTGGGCTGAGGGCGGTATATAATATAGACAGGTGGGCACAGGTGAATGATAATTGTAAAACAATGCAGCACCAATTGCCGAGTAGCTAATTCAGGTGAAGTGTAATGAGTTTCTGCAGCTGCAGGTTCATTATTGTTGCATTGCCATACAAGAAGCAAGGTTCTGACTACCGAAATTCGAGTGAAGCATACCGAGTTCTGAGACCCAGATGTCAATAAACGAATATCTGATATCCAGCACACTTCCAATGATCTGGTATTTCATTGAGCAACGGATGATAATATATCTTCGACAGCCAACATCATGGAAGGTTCTCTTATCAGAACCTCATCATCACCACCTACCAAATGCCAAATGCCAAGTTCTGACTACCGAAATTTGAGTGAAGCATGCCGAGATCTGAGCCCTGGGAGTCAACAAACAAATATCTTATATCCAGCACACTTCCAATGTTCTGGTATTTCGGCTCCCTTATCTGATCCTGACTATCTACACTTCCTTTAACACCAACCTCTGGGCATCCAGCATTCAGCTTCTGATTTCCCAAGATCGACTTCATCATGAATGGTTCTTCCACTTCTGCAATTGAAATAAGCCTCTGGTGCACCTGGGACCTGACAGTCACTCATGAGGCATGTGAATATACTGCACAGAAATTCAATGCAGAGAAGACAGGAGGAGACCCGGTGATACCTTCTCCTAACCTAGACACTGATCTAGTGATGGCCTGCGATCAATTGGTAGATAGCCTCATAAAGGCATATAAAAATCCGAGTGGGTCTTCCTGCAGATTCAGAAAATTCATTTGATCATTCAAATTCCTTCATCACAGTTCAGATGAACATTGACATTGCAAGATCTAGCAAATTGATCTCCCCAAAGAACACCAGGCACAATGAGGAGAAAGAGGAGAAGTTGCTTAAGAGATATCCTCCTGGCCATGAGGGAACAAGGTTTGTGGACATACCTGCCACAATTCTAGATGTGTCCGGCACCATCATTGCATGGTACCTCCCAGACGCCCTGACAGCCAAAACACAGGTGTGTGATATACATTGTTACTCAATATATATTAAATACCAAATGGTAACCACAGAAGGAAATTTGTGCAGCCACTGATTTGCTGTCTCCGAGTCTGGAAAGAAGGATGAAGGTCAATGAGAATTGGCAAACCAATCTGGAGTGGTTTGAAAACAGCTCGGAAGATGTTGGCTTACCTGCTGGGTGCATCAATTTATCTCCGGCATGGTTTCAACAGGGGCACGAGGTAGGATCTGATAGGATGATGATTTTGGTAGTTGAACTCACCAATCCCATAGAATCTAGTGGACCCGGAGGTATCTGCATTATTAAGGGGACCATTGTCTGAGGGAATCCTGAACACCATTGTGAGGCTGGCAGCCATCACATCAGCGGCACTCAGGATCATGCATCTGGAGCAGTACTGGGCAGGGTCACAAACATTTGCAAGCCTCGGAGAAAAGGCAAAAAGCAAGGAACTGCCTGTTACATACTTGGATAGTATCTGTCGATGACGCTCAAACAGAGCATGTGTCGTCAATGGTCAAGGACGTCCCTGGGCTAGCCCAAGGTTAGGGGTCTTACTTGGCAAAGCTTCGGCAAGTAAGATTTAACGCCTATGTCCAAATTGGGTAGCTTATGTCAAGCGAAGCTCGACAATAAGTGTATCTGCCAAGGCTTACAACACCTGAAGGTTAATCGTAAGATCTGCATTAATATAAGAACAGAAGTCCAACTAGTAATAGGGGCTTTGCTCGTCAACGAGGTCGATGAGTAAAGATCGAGACTAAGGACTTATCTGCGATGAGCAGATAAGAAGATAGAATATAGACTGCTAGCTAGGCAGAAAGGATTACTCTTGTTAGGAGTAGGAGGTCAAGAACCAAGTAGATTAAGTTAAGGAACTAGATACATGGTAGCAAGTTTATATAGAGGAGAGGAAGTGTATTAGTGGATGATAACTCGTACTACCAGAAAGGGAACTAGTCAAAGGGTGATACTAGAAAAGGAAGGCACATTCGAGGTGAGTCATAGGTGAACTGGAATGTGCAGATAGGAAATGAGTCAAAGAACAGAAACAGGAAGTGAAATAAGCAGGGGCACGATCGTGCAACTGTGGAGCTAAGTATAAGTACAACGTACGACTGCTCACCGAGTCATAGATCAAGAAAGGAAACAGGGCAAAGGGGATGCGGTGTGCATCATATCATAGGTTACCATTGGGACGGTAAGGGTAAAGGGGACTGTCCACAGGATCAGTCAACGGGTGGAACAGAGCATGGGTATGCTTTGTCAGAGAAAGGGTCCGGCCAAATGTACTGGCTCTGCTGGAGTGACAGGTAGAGGGCGAAGGGAAATGCAAGGATGATGAGGATAACAAGAGCAAGGTTGGGGTAAGGGTGTGATGCAAGGGCAGAGACAAGGAGGATGAGGAGAAAAATGGTAGGCGCCCAAGCATCTAGATGTTCTTGTAACACTGCCAAGAATGTCCGAGATCCTCCAGTACAGGGCATCCATGTTTAACACGCTATCTGTCATTTCCAATTGTCAAACCCCACATCATCGAGACCATTTATCAATTCCTGAATGCTTCAATATTCTCACCACTGTGGGGAATTATTCTAATGCTTGGATGAGTATGCCAAGCCTTCAGCTAGAGTTTAGGTACGATCCCGGGTGTATGATTGGATTTTCTGGAAGGATTGTCAGACATGGGGTTCATGAGGTGGAAGGGAATTGGGTTGGGTGGGCATGGTATATGAGGGATTCTGTTTATATTTATGCTAGTGTAGAGACTCATGTGTCTCACCATCTGATATAAGACCTTCAATCTGTCTAGAATGGCAGTGTAGATTTGTATCTCTGCCATCTTATCACGGATGCCCTCATGTTGCTCCTCAAGTAATGTCAGGAGGTGTTCTCTAATCCACCTCAGTCCAATCAGTGATGGAACTGCGAGTCCAACATGAGTGAGGCAATGTTGCTCGAAGAATTGACCATTCCATTGACTGATCCAGTGGAAAGGATTGCAACAATGTTGACTCCTGCAACATCCCGTGCAATAGAGTGGCTCCCCAAGACAATCTTGACATTTGTAGACCCCATCCTGGTCGCAGATGACACATCTATCTTCTGGAGGAGCTTCTGGATCCAGGAGGTGATGCAGATATGATTCCTGCCTTGGGAGCCATTGCCTCAGGTAGTCATTCTGGCTCTGCATTTGTTATACTTAGCAAGGTTTGAACCACACTCCAACAGTTTACCTTAACTTGCCATTGTTTTTGGAAGCTGCAAATGCTTGAATAAGCCTTGGTCTTGCTCATAAGTGTTATCAGGACAGTCTTCCCAAGTAGGTGGTACCCAAACAGGCTGAAGTGTTGGTGATTCTGGGGGAGAGTTAGGCATGGACCTGTAGGCATGTCGTCTTGCGCTTGCAAGCGGGACCTTGACCCAAGTTTTCCTACCTTTGCTGCCCCTTGCTTCTACCCTGTGGGATTTTTGCAGCGGGGTGCATAGACCTATCTTCATCTTATTTTTAAATGTTGCAAGAACAGCATTAGCTCAGGAAGGTCGTACAAATTGTTATTTCAATGTGATGTTATGCAGTATTGGTTGTTCATTACAAATTTATCTCCATTAATGGCATGATGTCCGATATGGGTTGATTAACCAACTGTTAGGCTTTGGTCAAAGTTGAACTTTGAACCAATATTAATTATGCCTTGCTAACCCTCAGCACATTCACCAATCAGAGTCACCATGGCAAGATCAGGTCATTCCACTCGCTTGTCTCCTGGAAAACATAGGGCACGTCAATCCCAGACACAGAAGCTCATGGAAACTGAAATTTCCGAGCTAAAGAACTACCTTCCTGAGTGGACTTCTGCAAAAAGGAGTGAGAAGCAGGCAGTTTTGACTGCAATTGCCAGGGCTGCCAGGTTGTTTGCGCCAAAGGTTGACCAAGGACAATGGAAAAAGAGGAAGCAGGTGATACATCCTTGTTGCGATGCAAAACAAAAATTTTAATGTCTTACACTTCCTTCAATGCTCAGATGTACAAGACTTGGTTGTTCAACAACAAGAAAAAGAAGGAAAGGAAGGACATTTATGGGTTTTCCGGGTTTCAGATTTCGGGCTCGGGGATCAGAAAATGACATGTGGCAAACTGTTGAAGACAATGTAACATTTCCATGTCAAAAATTTTGCAAAATGTGGGTTTCCACTCATTTCGTGTTTTGGATTTTGGGCCTTGGCACTCGGCATTCGGATCTCGTGTCTCGGCACTCAGTCAATTGATAAGTCACTGATAAGTTTCATGGTTTTGTGATTGGACCTCCATGAATTTTGTAAGAAATACCATATGGTGTATTGTGTCCAGTGTTGTGTTTCGAGCTTCAGGTTTCAGGCATGGGCACTCAGCGGTACTAGGTGATTCAACCATTCAGTTTCGGATTTCGGTGGTCTGGGAGTAACACTTTCATGTCAACAATTTTGCAACATTTAGTCTTCCACTCATTTCGAGTTGCAGGTTTCAGGCCTCGGATCTCGGTACTTGGCACTTGGTGAATCAATAAGCCAATGATAAATTCCAGGGTTTTAGGATTGGCACACGGTGAATTTTGTAAGAAATTCCATATTGTGTATCACTTCCTGTCTCAGGTTTTGTGGCTCGGGTTTCAGGCTTCGGCACTCGGCACTAGGTGATTCAATCAGTCAATGGTAACACTTTTGGTTTTGCAGTTCAGCTCTCAGCACTCAGTGATATGTCTCAGGACATTGATATTTCACACATTCCTGCAAGTATCCAGTTTCCAGTCTGGAGCTTCCGGTCATCAGGCATCCGGAATTTGAGATAGTGATTTCTCATGGAAAAATGGATGTTGTACCATGGGATTCAATTTTTGGGTATCAGGACTCAGTGATCCGTACATGTTAGACAAGTGCTTTATATATCTATATAGTAAACCAATACCTTGGCCTATACATCTACACAATATCTCCCTATCTCGGCCCACCAGTCTATATCATAAATAATTTCCTGCACTCTTGGCCCACCCGTCGATATAATAAATATTTTACTGCTCGCTCGGCCCACCCATCTGTACAATTCACAATGATTTCAGCCCACCCGTCTGCAGAATGATTCCTATACATCAGCCCACCCATCTATATAATGCTGATTGCCTCTCATCTCCCTTCAGCCTAGCTGTCTATAATATACATGTCCATCCTACTGTACATATTCCCCGGATGGGCCCACCCATCTCCATTGGTAAAAATATTCATCCTGGCCCATCTGACATCATCAAGCACATATATAACATTGGAATAGATGGGCCCACCTATCTCCATCAGAAATAATATTTCCCCCAGCCCATCCATCAACATCGGGGATATACATCACATCGGCCCTTAGTCCGCTGGCCTGTCTTATATGGGATATTATGTAGGTCAGGTGACCCATATAATACGGAATTTATCACTGAAGGGGCTCAATTGATGCAGTTCTCACCAAGATTTGGATGGTCAAATGGACAAAGCAGGAAGGAAACTCAGTTCCCTGTCCAACAGAGCAATTTATGGCCCTGAATACCTTGGAGGCTGATGGAGGCCACAAGCAGCCGGTCTATGTCACCAATCCTTTAGCAAGGCTAGAGTATTGCATATGTTTTGTCTGCCTGAAGGAGCTAAAAATCCTTAGCTCCTCAGTGTATGGCGGTCATGATGAAGCTGCTTGCAATGCCCTTCAAACTTGTTTCACTGAAAAGACCAACTCACCTTTTAGTCGCATCCGCTTGCTTCAGCATTGAGCTTCTGCAATCGCTTACAAGACTATGAGTCTGCCTTGCATGTGGTGGCTGGACAGACATTCATGGCATGAGATGCTATACCAGGGCAATAAGATACACATCAATTCATTGTGGCAGATGTTTGCTTCGATGGAGGAGCAGCTGGTGGAACTGTGGGAAAAAAAGGTTTTGGTTGGACTGAGCATACATGTGGCCTACTAGGACATTGCAGGTGACAACACTAACCACAATGTGGGCTATTCCTTCCTATCTGATCATTGGAACATGTGTTTTGCTAACAGAGATCAATTTCTCAAGGCTCTCACTGGTGACAAAGAGCTCTTCAGTCAATAGAGTTTTGATCCTTGAATGTCCGGTTTTGATCCAATACCATGTCCTGTTCCTGTACCTGTAATAACTTCGCTGTGCCTAAGAATTGAATATAAGAAGTTTAAGCGCGCGATCATTGGAGGAAGATTCAGAACTAAGGAAAAGTACGGATTGTACAGAGTACCATCCATCTTGTCTTTGTTGATTTGCTGTCAGCTTCTATTCCTTCGGATGTTCGGATTGTATTCCCTTGGTTCTGAAAATATCAAAGTGCGTGGCACACTACCTTGCATAAGAAGAAGGAGTCTATATGCTTGCGTGCGGATCATATGTGAGTGATTTTGGAATGTTCGGAGAGAGAAGGGAGAATAGAGATTGCCGGATGAAACCCGGAGTAAAACAGAAGCTATCATACTAGAGATGGTTTTATTTGTTGAGTCCAAATTTGTTATCTTCATCTTACGGCTCTTCTACCGCTTCACTCGCAATTTTGTCCAAGGCTTCACCGTCCATACCAGTGACTCTGGTGACTGAGACTTTGGTGTTGCTTCTCAGGTAGTATGGTAGCAAGCAAAATGCTGCATATCGTAACTCCAATACTGTTCCATCTAACTTGCCTAATATGTACAATCCTCTGAGAGTCCGGCGAAGGACAATCATTGGTCTGATGTACCTTGGCTTTGTCTCCCGGTTGAGCTCATACTCTATCTTTGAGTTCCGCACAAGCATGAGGGTGCCTGGAATGAAATCTTGATCTTGGATGGTGTTTCGGAACTTTGTCTCAAATTCTCGGATAGACTGGAACCTTGCTTTTGTGACTTTGTTTACTCCCTTGTGCCTGAGGTCATCATGTGCCTCTTTGAGTAGCTGATACCGCTTCGCTTTGGGGACAACGAGCTGATGCTTCCCCTGCATATGTTTCCTCCATAATCTGCCATCAAAGATGAAATACTGATGATATGCGCCAACAAAAGTTTTGGATTCTTCGTCTGAGGGTCGTTCTCAGTCCTCTAGGAACTTCTGAATTTTATTCTCGCATCTTGTGCTTTGGCGATCTCGGAGCACAGAATGCAGATATTGTCGGAACTATCTTTAAGTGGTACCTAAAAATGTGGAAAGGACAGGGGGGCAGGTTAGCGGGTTTGGTACAGACACGGTGTATAGGTAGTGCAGGTTATCGGAATCTATCCATGCAACAGCATAAGTGCGGTCATTGAGAATCTCCATGGAAAACAAGTATGAGTGGTCAAGCCAGTCCTCATGATCATCGCTTTCATCTGGATCTTTGGGTGCACAAGGTCTCCTTCAAAGTCCATCTACACCGGTGTGCTTCACTGCGGGAACATAAATTAGCAAGAACTGGAATAAGAGAATACCAGCAATTCATTGGTTGATTGTCACGTTAGGTTGGAGATTGGGGTTATTAATCATCTCTTTGATATACTTAGCATTGACCTCAACCGTAAGGTTGGTGACACCAAAAATAAAAACTCGGACTGTGCAAAGTGTGCAGAACTACCTGTATAACTCGAGTTTCGCTTGCGAATAGCAGCTCTCTACTTCCATAAGCATGATGGATCTGAAGCAGTTTGGGTAGTGTTTTCCATCTTCGCCGACCTGGGGAAGGATAAATCCTACAGCAATGTTGGAGGTGTCAATGGTGAGGATGACTTCATAACCACATTCATAGTTGATCGGATGGAGTGCAGGAGACTCTAATATCAAGTCCTTGAGTGTCTGCATCGCTTCCTGCTGTTCCAATTCCCATATGAATACTGCATTCTTGTGCGTAAGGTTGACGAGAGGTCGGGCGATCTTGGAAAAATTCTTAATGAAGATGCAGAGGACTCCGCATCTTCCAAGGAAGCCCCACACTTGCGTGACATTGCTACATTTGGGCCAATCTCGGATCTTCCGCACTTTGGACTCTTATGGAACTCTGCCTTCGAACGTGCATTTGTGACTGATGATGATAGCAGTCGGCACAGCTAAAATGAACTTAGTAGTGGATACAGTAACACCAACACCTTCGAGTCTCTGGAGTACTTGCTTGATTACCCCGCAATGCTCCCATATGAACCAGCGAATTCCTGAATGTATGAGCTTCAGTTCTTCAGGCCATAACCAATTTGCCGGGTCTAAGTCTAGGTTGTCAGATCTCTCTTGCGTGTAGCGGATGCCCAGAATGAAGTTGGGTGGAAAGAATGGCAGTGTAGGCATGCCAGCCAAAGGGTCATCAGGTAATTTTATTATAACTCTATATTTTGTGGGCATAGCTGTTTGTACAGTTCAGACTTTCTTTGTGACTGGCTTGTAGACCAGTGCGTGCTTGGTTTTGTCGAATGAATATACAATGTTAAAGGCACAGACAGATGAGCGGTTAATGACCAAATGGGTTGTTATGAGATAATTATAATGCGCCAAAGTGCGTGCAATGAAAGGAATGTGCAGGGTATTGGTGCTCCATGAGAGTGAGGTTTGCGCAGATAGCATGAGGCGGTGATTAGTTTTGGAACATAAATAATAAGGAATGACGGAAGATGCGACAGTTTGTAAGTCTCCCCGCGATAGTGGATCATCAGTACTTAAAAACCCTTCAGACTCAAATGGTCCACACACAACATATTGTGCCTACACTTGGTGCATTTCTAGCCCATGGGTCTGTAGGTATCTTGATAATTTTTCCAGTGTTTGGGTCAGTGAGCATGATGTCCTGATCGCCGTTTGGAATGTCAGTTGTTAGGCAACTAGTTAACGTGAGGAATGGTCTGCTGAGTAGTATGTCAAAATTGGCCGTTGGGACGATCTGAACCTGGAACATCATATCTCCTGTTCCGAAGTCTAGTGGGAAGTTTTCCATGACACCTAGTGTCGAATCCGTCGACATGTTGACTGATTCCATGGTCATCTGGTAGTCCGAGCAAAGCAGAACTCCACTGAGCGATTGCCAAACTGCTTGCAGCATTACAATGACTTTGGCGCCTTGATCGAGGACACAGGAGAGTACCCAGCCCCCTCTTGTAGCACCTCGGATACATCGCAAAGCTTTAAAATGGTCAGCGACAATACGACCATCATTGGCTCGCTTCATATGCTCGTCCCAATTGCTCCGTCTGGGGAAGACTACTGAGCTTGTTTACCAGTACCGTACCCACCATGACTCATTTAGACATTGTAAGGTCTTTTATTGCCTTCCGGATATCTGGCAAAGCTGCAATGATGTCCCTTATTGGCAAACTTACGTCTGTATCCAGAATCTTATCAATGACCCTCTTTTCTGCATCCTTGTCTTCTAGCAGGAACACATAGCAATATTGTGGTGCTTGCAATGATGACGCGGCAGTGGCCGGAGTTGCGGTTGGTGCCTTAGTAGCTGGTTTTAAGACAGAGATTCCGGGGTTCGGTGCTTTCCAGGTCTTTGCCTCTTTCACTTGCAGAGATACAATCTCCTCTGTTTGTTCTGAGGTTTTTGACGACGGACCTGGCTTCTGGCGTGATGATACATTGATGCCATCGAACCATACACCTTTACCTTTGTTTGTCTTCTTCGCGCGCTTGGCGGTGAACACCGCATATTCTTGGTTCGCTAGTCGGATCCTTTCTAAGTGCTCAAATTCTTCCTCATCTTCTGGTGGTTCGCTGTGGGTGTGCATGAATGCGGATGAGTCAATTTCCCCAACTATCTCAATGTCTGGAGCTGCACGGCAATATAACCCTGCCTGGACCTGAATAGCATTAGCTCCTGTTGCTGGCAATTGACCGGCGAACATGTCAATTTGTTGCTTCATCATTCCATCTTCTCTTCTGCCAGGAATCCTGCTACTGTCTGGCATGAATACCTTACTGTCTGTCTCAATCACTCTTCCGCTCATAATGTACTCTCGGTGATGACTGCAGTACCGAGTGATGTGGTTCCGACCACTGCAGAAGTAGCACTTGTATTGCACGTTCTGCAAGTTGTACTCCTGTTTCACAACAACACTGCCGGAAGGCTGTGTCATCGGAACTGTACTTGCAAACATGTGGGGAACTTGGCTAGTTGACCGAGGAGGTATGCTAAGGTCATCGTGATTTCTAAGTGTCTGCAGATGTTAGTGCTTGAAGTATTGTGAATACCCTCTAGGAACAAGCGGTCTCATTTGAGCTTGGTGAGCTTCTTCTTTACTATTAAGAACTTTGACACTTTCAAAAAGCTCCGGTAGTATGCACCAAATTCATCATGAGTCCAGATTGGGATCTGAGCTTGTTCTGCGCACAGGTTTTCTAGGTCAGTATGTGTGTAATGGCGGTCGCCCTCGCATCCTGGGTACAAGAGTTTTAGCGCATTGTAGAACTTACCCCAGTCTCTCAATCTTGCTTCTTCTAACATCTCCCATGTTTTGGACTCATCAATGGGTGCATAGCGAATGGCTGCTTTGATGCGTGCTTCGTCTCCGAGACCCGCGTGGTCAGCGAGTTGGATGACATCTTCTAAGTACAGGATGAGACAGGTAGGTGTTCCGTCAAACTTCGGAGCAGCATCTGTGCCACAGAGGGACATTCTAAATGGTGCAGATGACATGGCTGCGGGTTGTGAGATAGGTAGTGATACGGGTTTTGTTGCAGGTAGCTGTGAAGAGGTTGCAATGAGCAGAGTGATATTCAGAGTGGGGATCTTTGGTCCGGATAGCAAAGGTAGGGCTGCGACATGTTGTCTTGGCGAAGGTTTTGGTAGTTGCGGGGTTACATTGAGAAAAGGGTTATCTGGTGATGGCGCGTGGGGGAATATCGTGTTGTGGTTTTCCGAATCTAGGTAAAATAACAAGTGGATTGAGTCTAAGGGATTGTCTGTGTCTTCTTCTTCCCAAAGTTTGGCGAGTTTGGTAGAGCCGAGGGTACTTGGCAAGAGTTGCCGTATCACAATATTTTCGGATGATGGCGGATCTGGGATGACTGGTATCAAAATATCTGTTGGAGTAATTTCCAACATCTGGAGGAAGCAGCGAGGATTAATCCGAAGTTGTTTATCTCCGACTGTAAAGGAGTCCCTCACAGTGGGCTCCAGTTGAAAAGAGTAGATCTGGGCTGGGCTCTACAGAATGTGAGTCCCTAGTCCTGAGAGATGTGAGTATGCTTTGTCCCAAGAGACAACCTAAAGAACTACCTTGATAATGTAAGGGAAGTCTTATACAGTCAAAGAGTAGACAAGATATTGGAAGATAAACCTTTCTAATGTTTGTCTGAAGTTCCGAGACTATGTCTGAAGTACCAAGATACTTTTCCAATGCGACCAAAGGTCGTCCGAAGCTGTGAAAGTGTTGTCTGAAGTAGAGCAATGCCTTCCAAGGCTTGCGAGAACTGTCCAAAGGTCAATATATGTCAATGTGTTGAATAATATAAGACTTTGCAAGGGGTCCGAAGTCCGGAACGACACTAATCTATCAGAACTCAAGAATAAATGAGGTGCAGAATTGGCAGCGGTCTAGCCAAACAATTGTTCTGAATGAACAAAGATTGATTGCACAGTTACAAATATACCGAGGTGACTCTACTAATTACGACTTGAAGTATGGGAAGTGAAGTGAAGTATCAGTAGGCAGCGAGTGAGATTATATCCTACTTCTGTGAGAGACCGGAATCTGTAGGCGAAACTAGTAGTGAGATAAGCAAGTCCGAATCTATGTAATAAGCCATGAGGCAAGCAGCAATGCAAGTATACATGTAATAAGCTGTGATGTGTACTGTTTATATGTATTCTGAGGTTCCCGACAGGATGCCGATGGGATTTATCCATGTAGCACTAAGACATAGTCAACATATAGATAGAATAAAGGAAAACACACCAGCGAAGTCAAAAGGACGAGGATAGGACATGGTATGGTAACTCATGAGGTTTGGACAGGCCTCGGAATGTAGGAACTGCCTGTGGAAGGTTTGGACAAGTGTGTGCAGCCTTTGGAAGGTCAAGGGAGGTTGAGGAATGGTATGGGATGTAAGTGTTAGATTGACTGGTTCAGAGCCCAGCACTGTGACCATCATTACAGCATGCAAACCATGGGGAGTTAACCCATATCCTTTTCCAATGAGCTTGGGTGGTGTCACTGCTGCTATCTTTGCTTGCTTGTCAGCTTCCTCATTGCCATGAATATTTGAGTGCCCGGGCATCCAGTGCACTGTAACGTCAAAGGTAGCATGTTCATTAGCGATTTTCTGCATCATACGCCAAAAGCAGTCTGCCAGGTAAGATCCTGGCCATGGTCGGAAGTTGTTACCACATTGAATTGCTGCTTGGCTGTCAACAGATATTAAGATGGGGAATTGAAGGTTGCGTTCTGTTGCAATCAGTCTTGCTGCCAATGTTAGTCCTACTTCCTCTGCTTCGAATACCATATGCTCATCCTTGGTCCATAGAAAGTACTGCTACCTTCAGAGGTCTCATGCTCACATTAGAGGGTATGTCTTAGAGGCTACCTTAGACCATGGGAATGGGAGGAAAGTGCTTCCAAGGGTCCGCTTGAGGAATTTGCCGCACCCTGAAATACTTGACCCTCTCCGTTTCTCATCTTCCTGACACCCTCTTACCCCCATCGACACCTCTTAAAAAAATTATACCATGCAATCATCATCTCAGGAAACAAATTCAAGGTTAGAGGGGTCCAAATTCAAATTTTGGATTGTGGACTGGACAAAGTGGGAGACAGGGGATTGGCCTATTGACAAAGCAGTAAGTTTTTCCTGCATAATCTATTCCACCTTCCATCGATGTATGCCATAACAGGCTCTCGACAAAGCCATCCACAGTAGAAGACAGATGGTCAAATAGGTGGTTTGGAGACACCCCTATTGGTTCCTTAATGAAGACCTGTTCAAAACTGAGGAAGAAGGGCTTGGACGATGTTCACCCTATGAACGCAAAGGAAAAGGACAAAGCTCTACTCTGTAAGCCATATAACTCCATATGTTAGCCATCTGAGCTTTAGCATTAGCTGTGAGCAGTCCCCACCGGTGGCGAGCGATGGTGGTCACTCAGAGACAATTTGTAATGATGAGGAGTACGATGTGCTCACAATCGATCACAAGGCTTCTGACTTTAGTCGGTAGTAGACTCGTAACCTGTCAGACCGCCTGAAGGCCCATCGTGAATTTTAAACTCCCTGTCCATCATCCTTCAGGATTACGCGCTATGATGGACATTAAATATGTGCACCTGTATCATATAGGACAATTAAGGTTTTGTGCATCGAGTCTGATCCATGGAACAGCCCTAGGAATGTTGATGCCCATGTAAGGCAGGGAGGGTGGTATGATACCACAGTGGTGGGTGTCTCCTTGTTCTTTTTTGATATTCTGTGCATCAATGTGTATGAGTTGTGCTAGTGTGTGGCAGGGGTACAATGAGACAAAGATAGATACAGGAGTCATCTGGTAGCAGTATGAATAGCTACAGAAATCACAAGCAAAAGGTGTTGTAAAACTGGTGACACCTGAATTTTAATCTGGTTATAGATCATGTTGGGAAATGGCAGGTCTGTGCATATAACGAGGCTCTGGTGTCTCTGGTGTAAGACATAACTCCACATATATGTAACTAAGGATGTAAACTCCATTTAACAACAAATAAATTACTGTGTTGGTAGCTTGTAGGCTAAGGTAGATATAACCAGTGCTATTACATAATTACATGACCATTGCTATAGCTAAATCCCAAAGCTCAAAAATTCATAACCGCTATAAGGTGCATACAAGTCAGATGTGAATGTATCCAGTCCGTCGTTCTGGAAACATGCGGTCTAAGCATCTACATAACCCTACCACCCATATGCACACTTAAAAGATACATTGCTGCCATGCTCCAATCAAGCAGAAGTCCCTATCAAGGTGCTTTCACTGCTGACATCACAGGTACCATTCTCAAGACACGTGCTGAGCATGGCCAGCCTGCACAATATTGGGACCAATTAGAGTAGGAGTGGAGGCTGATGCTGGCCTTTGACAAATGGGTGGACAAAGGTGTTTGGGTCAGCTGCGGCACAAAATGTAAGTCTGATTTTAAATTTCTAGGCTACCCACTACTGAGACAGCTTAATAAGGTTTACCAGGGACAGCTAAAACATGTTCACAGAGGATGCCTCGAGCACAGCATCCAGGTTATTAGAACTGATGGGAGTCGTATTGAGGGATCTCACAAAGGGTAGAATTCCCTTCAGTGAGCACAGCCAAGTGGTGTGGAAATGCTCACTGAACTTGCCCATAATTTCTTCCCCTTTTGCAATATGTGAGTTGCTTTCAGCAGGTCCATGATCATACTATTTGTTGATTTCACTGATGGTTCACATCACCTTTGACTCTGTGACTGTGTGGCAAGGCTTCACAATACACTCCAGCAAGATGATGTGGCCTCTCAGCTGCGATCATGTAGCAACATTTTGCAATCTTCTGATCAAGGAGGAGAATGTTGAAAAGGACCTACTCGACTTCTTTAAATCCTTTGTCGACTCCAAAACAAGTAAAGACATTGACCTTGCTTTTCTTGCCAGCTGAAATGTCGTCATCAATGAGTGACAAATTGACCCTACACTTCTCACACCTCCTGCTGAGACTTCAAAATGAACAGTAACCAATACACTTCCATTCAACTTTCTGCATCCTCATGTTTTTTTTTTCCACAAAGCACCCTCCACCAAAGAGAAAGGCTGTCATCTCATTAGACTCAGATGATGATGCCAGCAGTAGTACAGCCAAAATATTATGAATGTTAGCATTGCCCAGCTCAGAAGTTCATACTATGGCCCCTGGTGTGAGGCAGCAGCAAATCCAGCAAAGAGGTATGTCACCAAACCTATTGTATAATACTTCAAACTGAGTTCTCTTGCAGGGTCACCTACTGGCTGCAGTTGCTGGTGTTGACATCAACAATTCACTCCAATCTGGTATCAACAACTCAATCACCCCCAATCAATGTTATACTAGGACTGGAAATATAAAGGTGTGTCCAACCACCCCTGACCAATGATATACGCCAAAACTTTCTCCCAAATTCTCACAGGATCACTTGGTGCTTCCAAGTGCTGTCACAGAGGTGAGTTCAATCACCTCCAATTAACGATACACATACAAACTTCCTCCCAAATTCTCACAGGGTCACCCAGCAGTCACCAGCACTGGCATCAACAACTCCATCACCCCCGATCAATGATACATGCAAAAATGTCCTTCCGAATTTTCACAGGATCACTTGGTGCTTCCAAGTGCTGCCACAGAGGTAAGTCCAACCACCCCCAATCAACAATACACACACAAACTTCCTCCTGAATTCTTGCATGATCACTAGGCAGTCACCAGAGATGGCATCAACAACTCCATCACCCCCAACCAACAATACACACAAAAACTTCCTCCATAATTCTTTCCCACAGAGGTGAGTCCAACCACCCCCGATTAACAATACATGCACAAACTTCCTCCCGAATTCTCATAGGGCCATCTAGCAGTGTCACCAGTACTGGCATCAACAACTCGACAACCATTTCAATGGGCCAGACCTCATCTCAGCACTTGTTTTCCATTGCCTGTTTATGGACATGTGGGCCGAGTTCAAATGGTTGTCCTATCAAATGACCTCGAAGCACTGGGTGCTGGTGATATAAGAGTACAACTGCTGTCTCATCAAGAAAAAGGGCCAGTCAGTCATCCAGAGGAACCCACAAGTGCTCCTGTGTGTACTGGGTGACATAGAGCCAAAGCTAATGAGCACAATCACCAGAGATGACTATACTTGTGAGTCTGTCTTTTCCTCTGCCTCTCACTGCTTTTCTGAAATCATACAAATAGCACCCAGAAACAGCGAGTTGTTTTGGCGCCGTCATTGTTCTGTTGTTGCACTTGTGAAGGAAGAACCAGGCAAAAATGTCAGTTGCTGTGTCCGTCATTTGTGCCCTATTTGCACTGACCATCATCTTAATTTAGGCTCAAAAGGCGCAGACATGCTCCTGCTGTCAGACCATTATGTATCTAGGCTTAAGAATTCACCTCTCAACCATAAGAGGGGGTACTGTGCAAATGGCATCAAGCAGTCCTCAAAGGCCACTGGCGAGGAGCTGCCTCCCTGCCCCCAGCCACGAGGAATATTCTCTGAGGGCCAAACATTCTACCCTCATGTGCTCCTGTCGATGGTCCAGCGCATCTACAAGCATGTCTTCATACTTAGATTGAATACAATTTCCAAGTCCCTCCATTTAATTTCCCCACAGATCACCAATCCAACACTTTCTCAAGAGATAAACTGGTACTCCATTTGAAAGTAGCTATGTGAAGATGGGAAGGATGTTGCTATTTATGACAACATTAGTACAGGAACTCTTTGGTAGGACATTCAGGTAGGTGACCCTCTCGATCATTTTGAGTCTTTGCATTTAATCACCTATGATTATGACCAGGATACCTTGCCAAAAGTACATGGGCTACCACATTGTTTCCTCCCTGCAATTTTTTGGCTCGACAAAGGCATGATAACAAAATGTGTCCGCAAGCACCCGATGCTCTTACATCCTGCATTTTTGCCCCAAGCAATATGAAATGGCTTGGGTAATGGAGGGGAAATCCTTGTTGGTTATATGCCTGTGGTGAGGGATGACATAAACTCTTGCTGTAACTTAAGTTTTCTCACCATGACTCAGATACATGATCCAAGTGACTCATCAGATTGTAACAGTGCAGAGAAAATTGCATTTGCATGCTTCAAGTGCAAAGTGTATCACAAAGTTCTCTCTGTTTTTGACTCTCTCTGCTCTCATGGACATCATGGGGAGGCAATGAAATGTGGTGATCAAATACAATGGATAATATATCCTAAAATTCTGATTGCCTCAGTTGATAGTGAGGAGAGCTGGGCATTGACATCAACTTGCGCAGGTCTTGCAGATTATCTGTGTCCAAAGTGTCTCGTTGTAATGACCATATGTCCTTTACGCACTGAACTGACTTAAAAACGAGACATTTGAACTTATGACATGTCCAAACACAGCCACATGACTCACTGATGTGAAGAGTACAACTCTTTGCATCCGAGTACATGGATACATTCCTCTATAATCCTTTTCTATGTCATTTCATACCTTACCTTGTGCTCCAACCTCACCATCCCTGTCCTTCACCAAGTATTTCCATGCATACCACATGCTACTTGCGCCCATTCTGGTATAGTAGAACTTGCTGTAGACATATAAATACTGCCCATGTACACCTACACTAATAAGAAGAAAAAGATGCCTTGAATCCTTCACTCAAGGAGCCTTCCTTAGAAGATACTTTCAAGACTTGGTCCTTATTTCACTCTATCCTTGTTCTACAGAAGTCTGAACAACTCAAACATTTCTCCATCAAACTCAAGGCAGCACTTAAATCGTCCATAACTGCAGTCAACATGATTTGGCCAGCGTGTTTGAGCCACGGACCATTGAAGGCATGATGCAAGGTTGCCACGACACCATGGAGTGTCAAACCAAATCTGGGTCTGAGCGAATATTACAGCAAAATGGGCTTTACAGAACCTTTGTAAGTGTCTTTGATTAACATTTTGAATCCAGTCATGACAAGCTTGTGCAGAATTTTTTTTGGTTGCTCCCTCATTCAGACCCATACCTAGTAATTTCCTACAACAAACTACATGCTGATGATCTCGGCAAGTTTGGAAAGCATCTGTGGCAGCTGTTGCTCACCATCCTGGAAGATCTGGATGTCAAGGGTCAACTTACCATCAAGTAAGTCCAGACAATGAGCACATAGTATTTGGTGACTCAATGACATATGACTTGGTTTTTGTTACTCAGCATGCGCGGTGTCGACAGGTGGTCGAGCCTCAAACATTTTCTCAATGTCACAACAATTGAGTATGTGGATGGCATGGCCTACTTTGACATTTTGAGAGTACGTATCATTTCATGAATAATTAGACTGATGTTCACTTGTATTATTGCTGCTTTGCAGTGCCTTCTACCTTGCATAGTGCAACTTTTGCCTAAAAACTCAGTGCCCGTAAACTGTCTCTGTGCATATGCTTAAATTTGCATGATGATCCAGATGAAGTGCATTACTGAAGATCATATCGAACAGCTGCAAGGATATATCAAGACTTACATGGATTACTGCTTGGTATGTGGACTATTTGTTTTATTACAACCAAGGTTCCATTTCTAACTTAGTCTTCGGCATTTAAAAGTGCGTCTCTATGCAATACAATAAAAACTTCAATTTCTTCAAACAACACTTGGCCACCCATATCATCCCAGATATCAGGCAGAAGGAAACACTCAATAAATCCAAGACTTGTGTTGGCGAAGGTTTCCATCAAGAGGTGCAGGAGGCATACAAACAAACAAACTATAAGGACACTGAACCTCAGGTGCATTTACTACGCTCACAAATACTGCAAATGCGCTGATGTTTCATCAGATGGCTAGGATTGATGAAAATCTAGAAGCAGTGACATGTATTCACATGCTTATAGACGATGCGAGCCAACATGAGAGCACGCTGGCAAAGACGACTGGATCCAACAAAGTTCAATCCAGTTCAAATGCGACTCAGATCTGCGGTACACTGGCAAGGTCTAATGAACACTGGATCCTGGGATCACCAGCTGCTGGGATCACAGATGCGAAGGGATTAGCGGATGAGCTTGTTGCTCATGGATTTGTAAATGAGGCTATGGAATTTCAGAACACCTTGTTCAATTTTCTCAGGAAGAATATCTCACCAGATTATGTGAAGGACAGCCATCTTCATGTATGTAAGTTTGGCTTCAAGTCTGAACTTATAAATGACAGTGACCGCATTCCACAAGGTTTAAGTATTTCAATGTCTCTACTTGACATATCAATCCCTGGAGGATTGGAAGGAAGGTCAAGATATCCTGCAATGTAATCCTGACTTTCACAGTCACGCTCAATACAACTACACAATGAAGGTATCAAAATCCACCATCCTCATCACCTTCAGTTGGTGTTAATGTCCTTACCCTGGCCAGGATCATTGAACGAGATCCATCATTTGAAACCAGAAAAATTACATACAGTACATACACGTAGGGCTTCGCCCCAACAGATAATGGACAAGGAACAAAAAAAGCAGCAACTATGTAATATGCATTGAAGCTGTGCAGGTTTAACATTTGGATATGGTGAGCTTATTTGTAGCTTTCCCTTGTGACCATCCTGGCCTGTTCCTGGCCTTTTTATGCTTCATCATTACCTTCTGGTCATTAGCATCAAGCAATGAAAGATGAGTCTCCACTGCCGCCCTCTCATGATGTGAAAACTTGCCACAAGCGCAAACAAACTTGAGGTCCTGTTCATGGTATATCCAAAGCCCCTGCCCTATCACATCAGGAAACCTACAATTCTGCTGATGTTGCTGTTGCCTACTGAACTGTCTGATATCAGACATACAGGTAATGCAGTCATGCAGCAATTGCTGAAATCAGTGCCATGCCTAAAATCAGTGGTGAACAGCTCCATAGACACCCAGAGGTACTGTTTGTGTATAATTCAGGATGCCAGTTTCTAAGGGATGTAATACATCAGATATGTAGTTTAGTTTGTCTAACAGCTCCACAGCACATAACATAACATCAGGACATTGCAATGGTCAAAATATCAAAAATATCAAAAATACAAAAATCATATTCAAAGTAACTACTACATTGGCATCTATACTACTGACTAAGAGAGACACCAAAAACACCAAAAATACGAAAATACATAGGCTAGAAGTGAGCAGAAATTCAGTCTTCAGAGAAGAGGAGAGAAGATAAGTGACTCACCAAAAGGACCAAAAATGCGAAGATATATAGGCTAGAAGTGAACAGGGTCAGTCTTTAGAGGAAAGAATAGGAGAGGGGATAAGTGACTCACCACTGCACCAATTTCAAAGTCCCATCCACACCAACCCTCACATCAACACCAACATACCCAACTTGAATATCCAGGAGCCTGACCTAAGAGTAAGGGTGGGAAAAGAAAAGGATTGAAAGGAGAGAAAGAGAAGAAGGCAAGAAGACTTGAATAATGTCAAAAGACTTGAATCATTAAACACATTTTTGATTACATAAGCTTTCCCACCTAACTTCAACCAACATCACATGACTGCTTATATAATCAAACATGCAAAATTTCACTAAGTCCCTACAACACTATGGTACATCAACATTAGTGTAATAATGTAGTATATATATTGTATGTATATAATACAATACAATAGAGCTTATTTTAATATATATCTGTCTAAAATAACTATTCAAGAATCAGTATTGTACACCATCAGATAATGAACAAATATGTTAAATATTGAGCTGATTGTAGTGTGTGGTGAGCAGGAATTTCCTAATTAGGCAATAGGGCACTAGTGCAGACGTCTGCACTTGCACCTGACATACTATATATGGTGTCATTTAGTTTGCAAACTGTCATTCATTGATTCTCAATTTAGACAACCTCAAATTTCTGGCAGTGATAAGTCACTGAGATCTACTAAGTACTAAGTGATAGGAAATTGTATACACTGCAGAATTGTATATCTGTACCTTCTGATAATCTAGAGGTTAGTCAAGCTGATATTGCTGAATGACTGACTAACTTTTTTGTTGAAAGTCTGACATCTCTGGATGTTCTGTAATTTTTTGGGTCTGATAATCTGATGTGTCTGCACAACTGATATGTGCTGATTGTTACTGATTGTTACTGATATCAGAAAAGCTGATGTTCTGAATGACTGCATAACTTTCTTTTGAAGTTTGACATCCCTGGACACTCTGTAATTTTGTTGATCTAATAATCTGACATATCTGCACAACTGATGTGTGCTGATTGGTACTGATTGTTACTGATATCAGACAACTGTAATACAGAGAAATCAGGATATCCAGCAGAATTGTAGGTTTCCTGATGCATACCTGCAGTGACTGTGAAACTGAAGATGTGTCAATTCTTCCCTGAGCTGTTCAATTCATCTGGATTACCTGCTAAGGGAATGCCCCTCATCCTTTCTAAATAATGCCCTTCTGCCTGATTCCAGGGTAGTTATTGAGGCAGCATGGCCATAAATGATGTTCAAAACATCATACCTCATGTTCTGCAATGTTGCCATGTGGAGCTGCCTTTTGTTTTTCCTTCCACGATATATGTGAGGCTATGGAACTTAATGATACCACACATTCACATACCTTGAGTTCCATAATCTGAGCGGTCAATGCACCACGTCGCAAAATAACATGGTTTGGTGAGCCATCGAGTTGGTAAGTTGGGGGTGATCTTGGTGCGCCCTAGTATACATGCAATCACCTATCTCTTGAGTATGGCCAAGCTGGGCATGTAGAACATCATCAGTTCTTGGTGATAGAACATCTGAGATCCGATAATGTTCCACAATGCCAGGCAGAATGTGTCTCAATGAGCTCATGTTGAGGCTGATCTTTCCAGCAAGGTGTTTGGAAGTTAACTTTTGGAGTATGCGTGAAAGCCATTCAGATGTCCATCATTGCCCCATGCTGGATAATAGGTAGCAGTGATGATGAGGGTTGACATCCTCAGGAGCAAGGACCAAATTGATAGCCCATGCGCTGATGCTAGCAACAGATGCTTGAAATCGCCTTAGGGTGGCTTCTAAAGGACGAGCAAAGAAATGCAAGGTCAACTTGTCATTACCAGAGCTCCGAGAATACTTGCTATAATCTCTGATGCATGCAAGGCGATAGAAGAGATACATGACATTTTGCCCTTGAAAGCTGGTATCGACGATCTTGGCACAAATTTCTTCTGAGCCTCATTTTGGCATTCCTGGAATTTGGTGCAACAGGAAGTATAGGTGCTCCTTAAACTTCTCAACCTGTTATAGGTATCTCTCCCATGCACCCTTTTGCAGCATAGGATTTCCACTCAAATCGATGCTGAAGTACTTTTTACAGAGCACATTGTTGCCCATGATAAATTTTACTGGATTCCAAGCAGCCTGCATCTCTGAAACTAGGACACCATGGCCAATCACATGCTTGTGAGGTTGGTCTATGATGTCTTCCAGATTCTTGAGATGCTGTAGTACAGCATCACCAGTGCCAAAAAGAAGACACTCGTTCAGAATGTGAATCATCTCTCGGTAGACACTGTGATACATACTGGTTATGGAGGTAAGAGAAAGGGGTTTTCCATCAAAGGTGAAGTCAGGGCCATCAAATGTGGTAAACTGAAGTCATGGAAGAGCAATGTGAGCCATGCATAGGGCATAGCACAGGTGTGAATATTATCGGATGGAGAAAAATGGTGTTCACATTCCAGGCTCCATCCATTGCTTCATAGAACTCATGATTGTTCTGCGTGTATGAAATACTCAGTGATTGCTTGTGTCAGAGAACGATGCACCCTTACTGGTATGGGTCAGAGGTTTTCATGACCTCAGTCAGAATGGAAAACATCACAGAGTATATTAACTTTGCCAGGTAACTAGAGATGAGATGTGACGGAACAAAATGTCCTTGCACGTCGATGCTGGTAGACATGACAAAGGAGTCTATCAGAGAGTGAAGAGGACCACGTAAGTCATTATTGGTGTTGGTGGTGAAGATGGACAATACAACAGAATGGTAGGCCTCAATAAGCCAAGCTTCTGATGAATTCGGATCAGCACAGCACTCCCTCAGTGTCTCAGCATGTTGAATCTGGACGCTGTTCAATACTATTGGATAAGCAGCATGGTCTTCTGATGGATCAAAATCTGCTGACTCCTCAGGGCCCTCTTCTTCTTCAACACCTGTATCGGGGGGAGTATATTCTGCCAGCATTGTCTTTGCCATGGTCATCCACCTCTTCCTCAGCATCTTCATCCATGGGGTAAGTGTCTCGAGCATTTGAGCCATCTGCAGTTCCTTCCATCGGTGATGATTGAGAGGAAATAGTGCGCAAGATCATGAGGACCAGCCGATCACAGTGGAGCCCATAAGTCTCAACAGAATCCTTTTCCTGTAATATTTGAAATGGGCGGCTTAACATTCTGTTAGAAATTATGGGTGCTATAGCTAGTGTTAAATCTTACTATCAAGTTCACTAGCTCATGAGAGCATCCAAGAGAGTAGGCTCGATATCCGATGTAGATGAAATAGTGGAAAGATATCCCTTGCTCAAATCCTTGATGCGAGTTAGGTCATAGATGTCCGGTGTCTCTATCTTAGAGTCAGACATAGCACATAATCCAGGCATGGAGTATCCCTCAGTTGCCTGGGCCCATCCAGCAGCGGTCAAAAATGGTGACAGGTCACCAGGATCTGATGTTTTTGACATATTTCCATCTATAAAAGCTCTGTCAATGTACTGGGTTAGCAGTATTGATAGAACTTAGAAAAGAGATGGTCCAGGCTAATGTTCTGCAGCATGGCATGTACCACAAAGTACTGCACCTTGGAAAAGAGATGCTGCACCAAAAAATGTTGGTCGTGCTTACTAGGGCAGTGGCCCCACCCACCCAGGATGTAATCTCTTGCTATGCGTTGAAATTGTTCCCATGGACACAGCCATGTAAGGGCAATAATGGCATTGGTACCCCTGTACGGGCTTAAGCAGCCAAGGCAATGGGGGTAGAAGGCATTGTAATAGGTCTACCTTTAATTGATGTGACTTCGCAGCCTGAAGTCTATTGCATGCTCATGTTACAGTGACATCAACTACCGGTTGTTTGACGTGTTGTGGTAGAAGCAACCTATGGTTATTGAAGATGTGTCCTGAAAAATGATCTGCCCAGACCGCAAACCGACATTGCTCGCAGACAAACAGCTTGAGGTCTGGTTGAAAGTTTATCATCAGGGACATCCCTGCAAGCTCCTCAACCTGGACAACACGGCACAGGGCATCATCACTATCCACCTGAAGTATTGAAATCTCCTTGGATGTATTTGTAGGAAGTATGGTTGAATGGGGCATAGGTTCAGATCCCTCAGAGTCACCAGGAAGATCCAAATTGCAAGTTCCATACAGTGGGCTACTGTTCATCTCATTGTGAGACCTGTGTTGTGGCTGGGATGTGGGGCTGGAATTGGCCCGCATGATGTGCTGCATATCACGCTCCAATGCAGCCTCAAAATTGTGATGATGATGCAGCAGGCTTGCCATAGGTATCATTGTCAAGGTCGGTGTCCTCAACTTTGCGGTCATGGTTGTCATCTTCGTTATTGTCAGTGGTGCTGGTGTTGGTATCGATGATGGTTGTTACAAGAACATCTAGACGCTTGGGCCCCTACCATTTTTCTCCTCATCCTCCTCGTATCAGCCCTCGCGTCATACCCTTACCCCGACCTCACCCTCGTCATCCTTGTCATTCTCGCATTCTCTTTCGCCCTCTACTTGTTGCTCCAGCAGAGCCAGTACATTTGGCCGGATCCTTTTGCTGACGAAGCATATCCATGCTCCATTCCTTCACCTAACTGATCCTGTGGACAGTCCCCCTTGCCCTTACCGTCTGGACAGTAACCTATGATATGATGCATGATGCATCCCCTTTGCCCTTTTCCCTTTCTTGATCTCTGACTCAGTGCGCAGTCGCACATGCGACTTATACTTAGATCCGCAGCTGCACGATCGTGCCCCTGCGCGTTTCAGTTCTTATTTTGACCTCTGACTCACTTTCTTATCTAGCACGTTCTGCCTCGCCCGTGTCTCAACGCGAACGTGCTTTCCTTTTATGGTTACACCCTTTACCGTTTGCCTCTCTTGGTAGTACGAGTTATCACCCACTAATATGTCTCCTGTCCTCTATATAAACTCGCTACCATGTACTATATTCCCTAACTTGAATCTACTTGGTTCTTGACCTCCTACTCTCACCAGAGTGATCCTTTCTGCCTCGCCAGCAGGCTATATTCTATCTTCTTATCTGCTCATCGCGGATAAGCCTATAGTCTCGATCTTTACTCATCAACTTCGTCGACGAGCAAAGCCCCTGTTAACTAGTCGGACTTCTGTCCTTCTAATTAACAACAATCTTACAATTAACCTTTGGGTGTCGTAAGCTTAGGCCGATTTAGCTTATTGTCTCGCACCCGCTTGACATAAGCTACCCGATTTGGACATAGGCGTCAAATCTTACTTGCCGAAGCCTCGCCAAGTAAGACCCCTAACCTTGGGCTAGCCCAAGGACGTCCTCGACCATTGACGACACACGCTCTGTTTGAGCGTCGCCAACAGATACCATCCAAGTCGTAACAATGGTGCAGTAGTATGGGCCTTAGACCACATCTTCTGTGGTGCATCATCTTGGGCACTAGTACGTTCCATTTCTCCCTGAACCATATTCAGTACATCATTCTGTGTACCAGCACCACACGGCATAGTATTTACCATATTTTTACCACAGGTTGAGCTCAAAGCAGCAGATTGAGCATCAAGAGCATCTACTTAGGTCTGGCAGTGCAGTGTTTTAGCCAAACTCACATCCACTGGCCTCAAACCCTGAATGAAATAAATATTTGGTAGTTGTAGCAGTGTAGAGAATTAGCACATATCGACCGAGTGCCAGCTGCTTCTCTAGCACTATGCAGCATATCTCCATAGACCGTCTCAATGTATTGACCCAACTCAGGTGGCCTCAAAGAAGCTGCATCTCCACCAACTGACTCAGGTGTGTGACCTGAAACAGTCTAAAGCTACATTGGTGCTTTTGAACAGGATCAATCTTTGCCAAAAAAAGACACCCATTATATCTAAAGGGACAGCAAAACTTCCCATCCATGAACGCAACTGAGAAACCTTTGTAATTTTTTTCAGCAAGAGGAGACTGTTTGGAATGATCGTCCTTAACTTTCCTGGCTGCTTGTGGGTTGGTTGGAATGGCATACATAGAGTTGCAACTGCGGCATGTTTTCTCTGTCATAGCCTATAAAATATTTTGCCAGATGAAATGGAGAAGAAGTTTCGCGTCGATGAGCACCTGAACTCACAGAGAAAAATCCTGCTGAAGTTATAACCACGAGACCTGGTACATGATGAGGACAAAACTTATAGTGAGAATGCAGAGTGTGGGAGGGGAACCCTTATGGCAGTGGGTCACCATGCTACGGTGCGCAATTGTAACATCACAGACTATTTTTTGTTTGAAGGTTTAGCTGACTTGATCGATCACATAGTCACGGCTGAGTTGTCTTCTTACTTGCTGTATATATGTAGCATAGTTAAGACTGTTGTTCGCTTAGATTTTTCCTCAAAATGCAGTAATGCTTAAGGTATGCTTCAGCGTCACCTTATGCATGTCATAGGAACAATACTAAGCCAGTGTGCTTACAATATGTATTCTGACTGTTCTTGACATGCTCACCTGACGCGGAAACATTGTCGTTGGTTTCTCAATCACCTACTTCTGCTCATTCAGGACTTTTAATCACCATCCGTCTACAGACAAAGCCTTTCCTGCACCAGTCATTGAGCTTGCTCACACCAAGTAGTTGTCACCAGACATTGTGATGTTGAGCTGCTTTTTGAATTTTGAATAAGGACTGGGTAACTACCACATTTAGTGCAGTTTAAATTCCTGTGGTGCAAATGGAGGTAAAAATTAGAGCATACTAAGACTGCCAGCTCTCTTAGTGCAACACATTGAAAAGCCATGTCTGACATTGCAGAACACTTGTCAGATCTTGTGCAGATCTTACCTAGGCAATAAATTCTGAGTCGTGTCTTTTCACCGAAATTTTAGTGAAATGCCAGCCTAGCATTTGACAAAGCTTATTACATATCTCTAGATAGCCCAAATTTTTATGAAGAGGTTGACGATAGTTTTGCACATCATTTAATTCCCAGCGCAGTAGCGGTTGAATCATATAGCATATAAAATTCAAATAAGTCAATATTTGATCTTTTGCAGCAAGGGCCATCTCTGATATTGTTTCGACACCCATCTTTGTGTGCGAACCAAAATGGTGAAGCATGTACAGTGATTTTAGAGAGATACAACATATTAATAATGAGGAGCAGTGGTGATCTAGGGACTTGACGGCCGTACCAATACCATCTAGGGCCCTGGCACCTCCATCTATCCAGGACCAATAGCATATTTGCACCTCCATCCATTTCAGCCAATCTCATTTTAAAACACTGTATGCATGATCTGCCATAGTCCTCTGTATCGATGGACAACAAATGAGGGGGAAAAATCCAGGGAGCGGCAGATCACCAGTAACATGGGAATTGAAATGTCACCAGTATTATGCAGGGAAATGGTTGGTCCATACCCCCGTCATTTTGCTCCCACCATTACATGGCATTTGAAAACATTTTAAGCTACAGTATGGACATGGTCAAACTGCAACTAAAGGACAAAACTTAAGAGATGACCAGGTGATGCGATCTGCACCATCTCTACATGGCCACAGATGTATGTAGCAAGTTGATAACTTCAAATGGCCTCAAACAAGGTTATCTTCATCAATGTGAGTAATTTGGCAAAAGAGCAGCAAGTTTGCGCAGAATGTAATTTTGTCCGTGAGCAACTTTGACTAGCTGGCATTTCATTGGATGAAAGTATCTGTCGGTGCTTTGATGGAGGATTGGATGTGAATAAATTCTACAGAAGACTCTGTTCCTTGGCTAGCTTATAAAGGAATTTTTTTTCTTTTGAGCCTTTAACTATGCCTGCAAACTGCACAAAGCAACATCTTCCTGTTGACCCCACTAAAAGAGGCCATATGATGCCCTCTGAGCCCTGTGACTTAACACCTAGCTTCCCAATGTGCGACTGCTGCATTCTTGGGGATGTGGAATGTGTGGGCCTCAAAGGGAGTGCATGCGACAGCTGCATAAAGGCAGGTGGGCACTGCACCTTGATAAGTGAGCCGTCTTCCATTCTACGTTATAATAATATACCAATTCACCCTGACATCTCATAGCGTATTCTGAATCTGAATCCAACTCCGACTCAGAATTTGACTTTGACTCCAAGACTGCTATAGCTGTGTCAGGCAAACACACACTCCCAGATTCGGATTCAGATGTTGAAGTAGTTAAAGCTATCCCAAGAAAGAAGATCAAGCTTGAGGATGTGAAGGAGAGAGATGGAATGATGTGGGAGTTAAGCTCTGCAGGTGATGAAGAGCCTGTATGTGTAGACAAAGATTCTTCCTGAGACTTAAGATTCATCTACCCTATCTATCGCATCCCTTGTCATATTTTTAACTACTGCCCAAAGATTTGCTGCAACCATGTCACCAGTATACAGAGTCTACACATGTGCACATGTCTGATGCACTTTCGCACATGTCTGAGCCACTCCATATCGGATCCGGTGCATAGTACCTTCAGACATCGCATCGGCCGATTGCACTTCACACACACTTGTCCATCCCGTGTCCTGCCCATCCGAACTAGCCTCACTAGGTGCGTAGTTATTCCCGTGCACATTTTCTGACATTCGGACCGTGTTATTACATGTCTGCAGTACCTTGTGTCTTATTACATAGGACATCGGACCCAAAATATATTGCTACTATCTTCGCCTGTAGTATTCCGAATTTCTACGTACTTACTTAAATACTCTGTAGTGACCCGTAGCAATTATCATCCAGTAGTTAGGAGCCGTTTCCTGACTCTGCAGATCACCCAGAATATTCTCGTAGTTCTTAGTTGCATTGCGAAATATTACCATTCATTCACCATCATACTCCGTCACTCGTTATAAAGTTTCCGACCTATTATCGTGAAGTCTGAAAGTCCGAAATCTCGGACATCGCACTTTGGCTTCGGACATTGGATAAGTACCTTCGGACATCGTTTCGCACCATTGGACATTCAGTTCTTTGCATTACTGACACATTTTTACTACTAATACCAATTAGCAATCCCTTTAGGATCGAACACACTTGCTCTGCAAGTATAGTAGCATAGGTTGTGCTAAGATCTACCTCAACATTGTTGACTAGGTAGTACAATTTCTGCTGAGCCCAGCAGAGATTTACTCTTTACAATGGTCTCCCAACCCTGAACTTATGGCTACAAGTTCCAGCATATGGGATCTCCTACACCCTCAATCCCAAACCAAATTGTGGCCAGTTTTCTGATGTGGGCATTGCTAACTTGATTTCCACTATTGCAGTTCGTAATGTTCTTATCTCTTTTGATCACATACTAAATTGCCTTGTCAGTTGGAACAACCTGACCAGATGATTGCTAAGGAAAAGCTCGTGAATGCCAAAGCAGATCTTGACGGAATCAGACATGTATCAGAAATGGTAGAAAATGCTGCCACAGCATCCGACAACCTACAATCTGACTAAGTCTTACACTTCGCAGTTCAATAACATTGTATGGGCGACAGATGATTCTTGACCAGGTGAACCTGGATACTGCTGTGTCCCATCTGCTCTCAAAGGTCTCAGACATCTATGCTTGATTAACAGAAGGGGAGGGGTTGGCTAGGATAGAATCCATGCTAGAGATATCTGGAAAGATTGTGCGGCAGACACTGAAGTGTGCTGACTTTATTGTCTATTACTCGTAAATGAAGAGTTTTTGTGCATTTTTTCCACCATATCATCGCCCAATACTCAGCTGTTTACAGGGAAAAGACTTGGAAAGCATGTCTTCAATGAAACAGAGATCACAATTAAACATCACAATGAGGTTCTCGACAACCTCATGCAACAGTTCCGAGATCAAATGGCCCTTACCTCCGTCAAACCCATCTGTTATATTGGTACGATGAACTTTAAGTTCTTTTTGAATCTCCTCTGAAATTCTATGCTGATGATTTAGCTGAGGACCTGGATATTAATGGCATGGAATATGTGCCTCATGCTGGATGGAATACCTCTAAGAATTGTCTTCCAGGTACTCAGGAACACATTTTGTCTGAGATCAAGTGCTGGATCTGTAGCATGGGTGAAGATGTACCACACATTTTATGATTGTCTGGAGCGGCAGGGAAGGGTAAATCAGCCATCGCCCATACCATAGCCAACTGGTCTCATGAATGCGGGGGAATGTGAGCTTGTTTCTGCTTTAACTGCACAAGGAAAGCTGAACACCTTCACAAAAATTTATTCACCACAATCATACGTGACTTAGCTGATTGTGATATTACCATGCGGGGTGCATTTGCATGCGCAGTTCATGGCGACAACAAGCTCAAACACACTGCAGATATTTCAAGACAATGGCAAGGGTTAGTTGTGGGACCAATTGGCGAGGCCTTGAAAGCAATCACTGCACCCGTACTGATAGTCATTGATGTGTTGGACGAGAGTGGTGACACCAAATCCCAGGAACAGATTCTCCATCTTCTTTCTGGTGACTCGAATAATTTTTCCCCCCAACTATCTCAACTTCCAGAAAGCTTCCATGTCATTATCACTTCTCATCCACTTGATGACATTGGGGATGTCATGAACGCCATGCCACATATCTGACATATCTCCATAAATAAGATCCCAACCAAGTCCACAGATTTTGACATCCAGCTTTTCATTTCCACCTTGCTAAAAAGCCTGCGCAATATGTTTGACAATGGGCACTTTAAGCCCTTTGCTCACAAATCTGACAGCCTGTTTGAATGGACTCGTCTTGCCTGCAATTTTATCCAGGGTACCAACAGAGTTGGCTTGGATCTGATGGAACAGTTTGACGCTTTAATCACTGGAACATCTGAAACAGAAACATGTCTTCTGGATGATAGGTATGAACATATCTTGACAGATGTTATTCCTGAGAAGGAGCGCAGGGAAGTGATTCCCATGTTTTGCTCTGTGATGGGGCAAATACTTGCATCATTAGAACTGCTTCCAATGACTGCACAACTGAGGGGGAATCAGGTATTCTCTGAGGTCATGCTGACCTTGTTTTGTCTGTTGCAATCTCGCCAGACAGAAACCACATTGTATCTGGTTCAGCTGACAAGACAATCTGGGTGCAAGATATTGAAAATGGTGGGGGATATCATCTCCGTGGCCACTCTGACTGGGTTCAGTCCATCACAGTTTCATTAGACAGAAAACATATGGTGTCAGGTTCGAATGATGGGATGATTTGGATGTGGGACATGGAGACTGGCAAGGCATTGAAAGCCCCTTTTCAAGGTCACACTGATTGGGTTCTCTCTGTTGCAATCTCGCTGGATGTATGTCACATTGTATCTGGCTCATTGGACGAAACTATCCGTGTTTGGGATATGAAAACTGGCAAACAAGTGGGCGCCCCTCTCCAAGGCCATACTATCTGTGTTAACACCATTGCTATCTCTTTAGATGGTAATCACATTGTGTCTGGCTCGGGTGATCAGACTGTCCGGGTATGGGATATGCAGACTGGCAAGGCGTGGGTCCCCCTTTTTGAGGGCACACCGGAGGCATTATGTCTGTTGCACTATCTCCTGATGGCAAGCACATCATATCTGGATCATCTGACAAGACCATCCAGATGTGGGATCTAGAATTTCTAAACCGGCACCAACCATTTGAAGCACCTGCACTATGTTTTTCATCTGACCCAACTCATGCCCTCCATTCCACTAAAGGTGAATCAACTCAGCTCTAGGTCAAATGGTAAATGCAAGGGAAGGGACACAAGAAGCTGATATAGTGATCAGTGCGACACCTAGTCTGCTATGCTTGCAGGGACAAGCGCATTCGATCCAAGGGGAAGCAAATAAGACAAATCCACAGTCGCGCAGCAGCTGTGCGAAGCGAGCGACGTGCGTGCGAGGCGTGGGAACACGAAATGCGAAATAGCGAAATAGTGAAAATGCGAAATGCAATGAGCAATAAACAAGGGCTCAATGAAAACAAAATACTGCTAATAAATTCAAAATCTGGCTATGGACATCATGAGGGAACTCCACTAAGGTAAGGGTGAAAAATGCGGACCTATATATGTGTCTCGCTAAGTGAGCCGAGTGTGAGATAATGTATGTAATAAGGTATGTAAGTCAGGGTCCATGCTCTAATATGTTGTCATATTGAATAAAAATGAAAATACATACCAGGGAGACTTGCTGGACAGTGGGTGGACGCTTCTGGATGATAGGGCGATGAAAGCACGAGAACATAATGCAAGGGTCGCGCGCATGGGAAAGTGTCGCCAAATATGGAAATAGCTGGGAAAAGGCTAGGGAATGATGCTGCGAGTTGGTGCTGCAAACCCAGGTGGTATGCACTGAAGTATAACACATTGCAGACCTGCAATAGTGCGAATCTCTACACCACCTCCTCCTTTCTTCAATATTGTCAAACTCCAGGCCCATTGGGCCCAAATGAGGAGGGATGGGTTGTGGGTCCCAAAGGATGGCTTCTCTTCTGGATTCCGCTTGCTTTATAGCTGTCCGCAATGTATAGCCCAGGCACCAAGCTGGTGATACCAAACAATGCTCTGCAGCTGGACTTGAGTAGTGTCATACATGGTACGTCATGGCACAAGTGTTGGGCACAGTAGCACTAGATTATATTGTGTTCATGGTAGTCCCACTTTTTGAAGAAAAAAAAACCTTGCCAGTCCCACTTTTGGCATGTACCTACATTGATTGGCTGAAGATATATGTACATTGCATATGATACAAGTTTGCCTTCTTGCACCTCATTTATTCTGCTATGTAATGGGCCTGTTTTCACAACATATTTTAGTGCCGCACGAAGAATTTACTCACTACGTTTACATTCCCTCCTCTGTAACTACTGTACTATCTAGAATTGCTTACCCATTTACTTCATGCAGGGGCGTCTTTGCCTCATTCAGCATCATCCTCTCATCAGACTCCATTGCCTCCCGAACTAAATAGATGGCTTGCCACAATTGAAATCCCCACCCTTCAAAGCCATGTCAACTATCACGGACTGTGATATCATCCAATTACCAAAATAATGCTCGACAAATGCTAGCCACAGAGCTTGAGCCTCATGCTTCAGCTGTTGCTTGAGAAGGTTTTACCAGGGAAGTGTGTCTCTGAAGGTGTTTGCTAGGTGTCGGGTGCATGTGATGTACTTGAGCAGTGCTTTGATACCTTTTATGTCATTCAAAAGGTACTTGAGTTGCTGTACTTTGGGGCCTAGTTCCATTCTCATGATGTTGTGTTGTTTAGTGTACATTGGGCAGGCAAGGATATAGTGGTGGTCCGATTCCTGTTGTTTGTTGCAAGATGGGCAGAGCAAGGAGGGAGATTTCGAGATGCGATGCAGGTGTTTGTTCAAGTGGATGTGTCTGGTGTGTTGCTGTATCAATGCTGCATGCCATCTGGAGAGTGTGTCTGCAGTCTTCACAAAACGGTTGGAGGGGAACGAGGGATCTATATCCTAAGTCCTTGAATCTGGCGTATCTGGGTGACTTTTGGGCGACTGACATTGTTTCTTGCTTAATAGTGTTATGGAATGCCTGTTTGAATTTGCTATGGGGTAGAGAGGGGGAGAGTCTGTAGGATGCAGAGCTTCCTCATCTAGTGGCTCTGTTTGCCTCTTCATCTACTTCGTCATTTCCTGGGGATCCCTGTCCACCTGATGGTCAATTTCTCATCATTATTCTTTGGTAGGATATGGCAGAGGTCATCATGAAAGGTGTTGACCAGGTGGTGGCCTGGTTTTGAATGAAAGGTTCCCGTTGTGCGTATCACCACTTGACTATCTACCCCAAAAGCCACTGTGGGAATTTCCCTTTCCCTTTTCCCAATCTTCTTCCTTAGGATCTACACCACCAGGACCATTCCCACCACCTCTGCTTCATACACCATATGCTCTTCAACCTTCTCCAAGTGAAATCCTCTCTCTTCGATCATTCTATCCCCTTCCATGAGCACTGCTGCTGCTCCTATGCCTCCTTCAATCACTGACCCGTCTGAGTACCTTTAATTCCTCCTCCGCTGCGGTGTCTTCCAGCTGCAGTTCTTCTGGTTTATTCGTGATTCTGATGTCAATGTTGAGGGACATTATATAGGATATTTGTAAATAGGTTAGGTTAAATATGTGGTTTCGTTACCCCCCAGGGGTCAAAAATGTAAGTATGACAGCTCTCCTATAACAATATGTATAATATCAATAGAATTATAGGGTATATCCAACATGAATTATAACAACAAATATCTGAACCACCTCCAATAAATAGCATGTGCATTGTAAATATGTGGTATGCACATGGATGGAACGTAAAATATCAGCATGTGTATCAGATATGTAATACACGTGCATGTACTAAATTATTTAGTGTATATGGATATATGCACACAGATGGAACATAAAATATTGGTGTGCGTCTCAGATATGTACTAAATTATACTGTGTATATGGCTATATGGATGCTGATGGAATACATTCTATAGGCAGACCATTATATACATGCATGTACATTAGTTATAAAATGTAACTATGTTATGTCTCCTATATAATTAGGATATCTTTAACATTAATTGATATATGGCTATATGGTGAAGATAGAAGTGTCAGGATGTGATACAGACACCGATGGAAAGCATTGTGAGGGCGTCGCTTATAACACTTCATCACAGCAGCTATTGCAAATCTTATTACAGTATTATTTAGTACTTAGTATGTATATATGCAGGTTATCATTTGCTCCTACAATATTATGATAGCTGGCTCTCTGTCCATGTAATTGAATCAAGGATGTCAGTTACATTTAAATATTATAGAAAGATATGATACAATATAAGTAATATACATGTAAATATACATACTAAATACTAAATGATACTGCAATAAGACTTGCAATATCAAGACAGCTGTAATATGAACATCATGTGACAACACCACGTGATATTTGTGGACATCAAGTGAACATGAGGCAACAGCAGACTGTAAAGGGTCAAGGGCAAAGCATTGCAAGGGAACCAGATAGAGGCAAATCTTAGTTAGATACCATCACATTGTTATATACAACAGCAAAAACTCATGTTAGAGTGGCCCCAAAACAAGCAAAAACAACGGGAGAGGGAGGCGGAGAGGGAAGGAAGGAAGGGAGGGAGGAGGATATACTGTGGTAAGTCCAAAAGATATATATAAGAGATATCATTAAGAAATTTACTGTTACAAGAATGTGGTTGATCAGGGTGATGGCGCATCACACTTACCATTGAATACACAGCCCATCAAGGCGCAAGCACCAGAAATTGACCAGTGTAAAGTGTAAATCTCCACTGAGCTCAGCAGAAATTGTACTACCTAGTCAACAATGTTTAGGTAGATCTTAGCACAACCTGTGCTGCTATACTTGCAGAGCAAGTGTGTTTGATCTTAAAGGGATTGCTAATTGGTATTAGTAGTAAAAATGTGTCAGTAATGCAAAGAACTGAATGTCCGATATTGCAAAATGATGTCCGAAGCCAAAGTGCGATGTCCGAGATTTCGGACTTTCAGACTTCACGATAATAGGTCAGAAACTTTATAACGAGTGTCGGATTGCGAGCGGTATGCACGAGTATAACAAGTGACAGAGTATGACAGTGAACAAATGGTAATATTTCGCAATGCAACTAAGAACTACAAGAATATTCTGGGTGATCCACAGAGTTGGGAAACAGCTCCTAACTACTGGATGATGAATGCTACAGGTCACTACAGAGTATTTAAGTAAGTACATAGAAATCCGGAATACTACAGGCGAAGATAGTAGCAATATATTTTGGGTCCGATGTCCTATGTAATAAGACACGAGGTGCTGCAGACATGTAATAATGCGGTCCGAATGTCAGATAACATGCACGGAAATAACTATGCACCTAGTGAGGCTAGTTCGGATGGACAGGAGACAGGATGGATAAGTGCGCGCGAAGTGCGATTGGCTGATGCGATGTCTGAAGGTCCGATGTGCCAGATCTGATACGGAGTGGCTCGGATATGTGTGAAAGTGCATCAGACATGTGCGCATATGTTTCAGGTGTTGACGTGAGTATGAAAATACATGGTTTCGAGCCCAATGCTGCAACCATCGCTACACTGGACCAAGGAAACACAAAAACTTGATATGCAACTCACAAAATGCAAAGTCGGTGTACCGTGGATCAATCTCCTTGCCATTGGACATCACCTGAAATTCAGGGTGTACAATGATCAGCCAGAAAACGATGCTGAAATGACAAAGTTAGTGGAATCATATGAATGGTCAGGCATTGTATCTATGAACAACAAGTCGGTGATCTGTATCATCCTGGACATGAAATGCCTCATGAATATTGAGTCACTCACCAATAATTTTGATGACCTGGTGAAGATGAGGAATCTAAACTGTGTGGTAAGTTGGTGCTAAGCTAAGCAAACACAGCTAGTCCCAGGTGCAAGTGAAATTGTCGACCCAAGGGCAGCTAACTGGTAAAGGGAAACCTCTTTTTGTAAAAAGAGGGACACCAAACAACTAATAGGGTACTAGGACTACAGATGCGCGAAGCGTGAGGCGGAAATGATGCAGTAAACGAAAGGCAGACACACAAGTGCGAAAGGCGAAAGGCGAGGTACGTGATGCAAAGGTAACGCGCACGAGCAAAGGCAAGAGATTAGTGAACAAGAGAGACAAAGGAGAGATGAGGCGAGACAAGTTTTGACACCCCAACTAAGGTTGGCTGATGCTAATGTGAACACAGAAGACTGAAGCACGCGACTTTGGATAGTCACTGGCAAACAACGAGTAAAATTCCTAGTATATAAGGACACAGAGAAAGTGGGCAGAAAATCGACCCAGTACATAAATAATAGAGGGGTATAAGTAAGGTAACTAAGTGGCGCTAGGCGTGCAGGTCCGATATGATGAGCTGAACAGGTTATAAATAGTATGTGAGGTATGTAATAGGGTCTTGGTTACACGCAAAGTGCAGAGCCGAGTATTAGCAATGGAAACCAATTAGACGAAAAGGAAATATATTGGGAAAATGCACCAATGAACTTCTAAGGACATGGAATGGATGGACGGACAGGTGTGTGGACAATGCAAGTGTGGATGTGCAAAGTGCGTAAACCCGCGAGGCCACACACAAAACCTGCAAAATAAAATATAAGTGCGCTGATGCACTAGACGTATCCTGTGAATTAGAGCTGGAGTTTGTAGGGAAACTGGGGGAATTCAGAGGGAAGTGCCTGTGGAGACGTGAGGCTCTACACCAGACTTAGTGAAGGAGCTCGAACTCAAGGACAATAACAAGATTGTCATTGCATTGAGACAGCACCATCTCGCTACTCTGAAATGATACACGCAAACCCTACAAAATCAGTACAATACATTGGAGACAAAGCAAGAGAGAATCATCAGCCTCAAAGGCCATACAGAAGACCACATCAAGAGTTTCAACAAGATGCAGGAGGAGATGGGTCTCATTAAGGGTTTCTTGGAGAGGACAGGGAGGTGGGGTGTAGTCATATATGACAAAGGTACATACAATCCCCACACACTGGTATGGCATTCCACCAGTGTGCATTTGAGCACTGTCGAAAGATGATGTTAGGATATCTACGCCCTGGTGACACGTAGCCACAGTGTCATGTTATAGAGGTTTTATCATTGTTAACACATTGTACTTACAGATAAGCTACTTGCTGGAGGCGATGAGATCACCATTCATGCCAGCCAGAATAGCTTACTGCATCTGGTAACGATTCTGAAGAAGATCAAGACGGTCTATGAGACAGCAGACGACAAAAAATGTATCCCTGCTGTGAAAGAGTATCTAGCGAGGATTTGATCGACACATGAGAAGAATGCACATTTACACAAAGTGCTTCACCAGGACACTCTATGTTGCTCTCTAGCTACCTGTCTCTGGCCATTGGGACCTCACATCTGATATTGATGTGAATTCTCCATCACATGGCTTGCAAAGGTGATAGATGTTTGCATGGGCATAAGTAAATATTTTGAATGTTGTATCAACACTATTTACTTGCCTGATGTTTGAACATAGATATATCTGGGATGGATACAGATGAACATCACTATTTTGAAGAACATGGTATCAAAGAAGGACTTTCCTACTTATTTGACCATCACATGCCTATTGGAGGAATCCAATGCAGAAGCCAAACAGTGCATCAGTGAGTTACACAAGTCAATCCAGAAGCACAGAAAGAGCGAAGATGAAGGCAATATGTCAATATGGAGCAAAGTGTTAGGACCGCTCAACGAGCATGCTGTAGAAGCATTTTCAGATGATGTGGAAGACATTGGAGAATTGTCGATGCAGAATATAACCACTCTAAGTGTCTATCAAGGGAATGTCATCAATACCCTGTGACAGATGTGGGGACTAACCTCAGACAGCGATCATGAAGAAAATGAGATATTGGTCCAACTCGATTGAGTTGTTGCCTGCATAATGCTTCATCTCACACCTCACTTTGCTGGCACTGGCATTGTCCCTGAGCTGTGACTTGGAGGATTCATAATGGCATACACATGGTCGTCGTTTATGAAGATGCAGGAAGGAATTGTTGAGGTAAGTATATCATTTGTACTTATGAATCATATGCGACAGACTTACTGTGTATAATCATTTAGGTGTGTCGATGGTTCAAACCACTTGTCGACCATTTCAGGATGCTGCATATGAAGTTGCACCAGATGGATGACTATTCCTCTGTAATGTTTGACAACATCATCAAGGACTCTCGCTTCCCTCCTCATAGTGGTATTGCCAACAGGGAGGTAAGTCACTATGATGGTTCATTCATTGTACTTGCATAGTGATGTTCCTGCAACCAGATCGTGAAGATAATTTGGAATAATAGGCGAACATTGATGCTGCGGTTGATGAATTGTGTCACAGAAGACAGGTGCTCATGCTCACCAAGACCTAAGGATGAGAAGTCATTTGAAGCAGCTTATAATGCCCTACCAGAAGGTGAGATAATCATGTGTGAGATGCTCACCAAATTATTGCATTCCAAACAGATGAAGAATGCTGCCAATTGTGGCAGCAGTGTCAATGATAGAGACCTTAATAATATGAAATATCACCTCAGCATCAGACTACTCCATGTTCCTGACTCTCCAGACATCACTTTCAACTAGTAACAGTACTTTCAAGAAGAAAAAAGCAAAATTGGACATGATGGAACAGATAGACAAGGTGAAAGATAAGATCCAGAGTATGTACTCTGATGCCATGTTCCTCCATGACAGCAATCACAAATGCTTCTTTGCAAAGCTCAATACAAAGAGGGAACATAGTCAGGACATGAAGAAATACAAGTGGCTTTTGTGAGATAGATATCTGAGTCCATGAAGCACATTTATTGGTGCTTGAGATGCCTTACATCATTGCATGTCTCGTTATTGTCATCTCATCTTGCTGTTGTTATTGTTGTTGTTTCGTCATTATCATTTTGTTGTTGCTCTGTTATTCATTATTGTTATATAGCTACATACATTTGTTGCTTAGGTGCTTAGGTAGTCCAGTTAAATATTTTCAAGGATAGCAAATGTATGTTCAACCCAGGAAGAGTTAAGGAGATCTTACAATAAATAACCTTTGGAAATGACTTGACAAAGGAAGAACAAGAAAAGTTAAAACAACTAGTGAGGGAGAACACAGACGACTTTGTGTTAGAATTGGAGGAAGTAATCCCAATACCAGGAGTAGAGCTGAACCTAAATGGTCCAGATAATGCAGTCTTCAATCTGTGTATGTACCAACAGCTGATGACACCAGAACAAGCATGATTCTACAATGAGAGAGTGAACAAAATGCTAGCAGCAGGAGTAATATAGAGAGTGCCACCAGAACTAATCAGATGCATAGCAATAATGGTCATAGCCCAAAGAGCACACAAAGCAGGAGGTTTATTATGAGATGAACTCAAACAAAGAGTTAATGGGAAGAAGGCCAACAACAAGAGATCACATAGGATAAACTTCCTAAATATATGACAGCAAGTTTAGACAATGCAGATTAATAGGTGATAACTCATACTGCCAAAAAGAGGAATGGTCAAAGGGTAATACCAAAAGAAGGTACTTATGTCGAGAAATTTACGGTGGCGCTCAGCCAAAGGGCCAAGCGAAGTCATGTGAGACCGATCACTTACCTTTTTTGGATGAGGTTCTGCAACCTCGCTGGCACATGACCAGGGTTAGCGTCACAGCATGAGTTTTGACTGAAAAAAACAAGGTGCACTGAATTAGAACGACGACGACATGTGAGATGGGTAGCTATAGTATGGTAGAGAGTATGGTACAAGTAGATCAGTAGTAGCGACTGTTGAATATTAAAAATGGAAGGGCTGCCATTACTTTCTGCGCAAAATGTACTCCCCTTGTGCAGTGCGTGCCTGGTTAATAGCCTTGAGCAGCTGCGTGTGCCCCAGCTCAGCATCTGGATAAGCTGCGAGGAATCATGTCTCATTCAAATCATACCTGGAGCCGAAAAAAAGGATGGTGAGCAGTGCGAATGGAGTGGATATCAGTGCGAACTCACTTGTTGATGAATTCCAGTGCTATGGTCGACCTTTGATGGTATTTTGATGCGAACTGTCGATTGATGCCCTGGTACCACTCCTTTGGCCAGTCCTTCAGTAGCGTCTTCAGTCCCCTGTTGGGATCGTCAACGAGCCAGTGTTCAACAATGTCCTTCCAGGACCTGTTCTTTGGGCTGGTTGTGCCATTTGCGCATGCAAATGGCACCTGTGGGATCACAAGGCCGTGGGTGGGGAGACGCTGTAAAGTAGTGCGGGTGGATGGGAGAGTACTAGTAGATCCCGGATGTCCAAGTCCAAGTCATTTGGATGCAACAGCACCATGGTTCTTGCTGGTGCCAGTGATGCCAGTGGAACTAGATGAAGGTGAGTGTGTTGCAGCTACAGGATGTCCTCCAAGTCCTCCAACTTGAAGACTCTGAGGCAGAACATAGTATGTTGGACTTGGACTTAAAGATGGTGTGTGGGAGGTGCGTGACTCGGAGCCGGGAATGACAGCAAAGCGCTGAGAGGAGTCAAGATGTTGAAAAGCAGTTGCTGTGGTGCAGGTGGCCTGCACCACCACATTCGTTAGTGAGTGGAGTGAGTTGTTGACGGATCCGATGTCATTGCGCAGGCGGTCGACGTCTGCTGTGACAGATGCATGGACCAAGCGCAACTCTTCTGTCGACGCCGGACTCACAAGAATGTTTTCTCCAGCAAGTGAGTTGTTTGCACCACGGGAGATGGGTGCAAGGGCATTGCTATAGTCAGTTTCATAGGCATGCAATTCATCGAGTAGATAGCAAATGAGTGTATCACGCTGAAAATGAGACGAAATCAGTGTTATTAGTGTGAATAAAACAAAACACGCACATGCTCGCCCTCTGCCCATCCACCCCACCAGCGAACTTTCGCAAGCATCCACCACTGGCCCACTGGAGCAAACATGAACCAGTATTGCACGGCCCCACAATGAAAGCAATGAGTTGAAAAATTATCAAGAATGCCGGTGCCTGCTGTCGACTCATTTATCCACTTTTGCACTGTATCATGCGAGATTGGCTGGCCGGGCTGAACAACACCATTGGCGCCCATTGCGGGAAAGATAAAGTTGTTGGGCTGAAGTGTGCATCTGTAATGAAAGAGCTTGAGCCATTTAATCCAGACTAACATCCAAACAAAGCAGTCACAGGCTGGAATGCTGGGACGTGGATATATTTTGTAATGGTTTGCTGGTGAGGTTGTTGTAATTAGTAGTCGCACATCATTCACATGACGGGTTTTGGACTTACATCTCAAGTCTGCTTCCCACTGACCTTTGTCAACCTTCTTCTGCCATCCTTTCTGGTTTGAGAGAAAAATCTCAAAGTATAACTGAGAGCTGCTCTGCAGCGTTGATGTATCGTTTTCAAGGTATGCTTTGAGGACACCATCCAGCATGGTAGTATCCAGTGAGATATCCTTTCGCTGTAATTTGACAAGCTCAAAACATCTGCAAATATAGTCAGTCAGATATTAGCGTGAGTCACAAATTAAATCATACCGTGTCCATAACATCCATGCGCCAGCTTCGAACGCAATTTGTTTGACATGACGAGTAAGTACTTTCCTTGTTTCCAAGTCCAGATTCACATCCAAAGGGTGAGCACTGCTCATCACCTTCTGAATGGTCCCCAGTGCTATATCCAGTGGACACACTGCGTAATGCCACCGGAGTGTGCGCTCCATGTAATCCTTTGTCATGGCCATCAAATGAGTCCGATCTCCACCTTCGGCACTGGCCTTGTGCTTGACAGATGACAACACGTCAAAAATCTCTGCCGACTTGGCAGGGTTGCCTTCCCAACATTGTCTTGCCTCATTGAGGTGCCACTTTCCACAATATCTGTCACCATCGCTGGGACACAGTAAGTCAGTCCTCATACCCTTCATTGATATAATAAGACTCACGACAGCTCCCACATTTCCTTAAATGCCAATCGAATGCTCTCCACGGTTGTTTTGCTGAGGTTCTGATGGAACCCTTTCAATGACATGAAGAGCGCCAATGCCTTGTCCGAGCACCTATTCGGTATGTGACTGAATGCGTCCTTGAACACTGGATCATTGTACATGTCTGAGTCATTCACATCTTCACCAACAGTGAACTCGGACTCCAAGTGATCAAAATGGCTTTCCAGCCACTCCCGTCCACAACGAACATGTCCGGCATAATTATTTTGTGTGTTGGTTGCCTGCAGGTGAGTCTCTATTCCATTTTGCTTACACTTTTGAACATCTGATAGGGCTGTCTTTGTGTGCACCATTGTCTTCTTTTGCCTAGTTTTTTGTGCGGTGCCTGGTGGCTGGGGGGCTTTTGGTGAGCTTTTCTTCAGGTGCACCATGTTTGTGAAAGCAAACCTGCTAGATAGTAGTATGTCACAGCTAGTTCAAATTTTACTTAGGGGCCTGTGACTAGTCTTGTGTTTTTTCATACCAAGCTTCGATGTTAATGAGATGTGGTGCTATGTAGACATGGATTATAGGCTAATATACTGCTGTGCTACTTCTGGTGCCATGTGGCCAAGTATGACTGTCGGGACGCACACATACATTGAATAGAATTGCCTGGGAGTAGTGTTGCCCAAGGTGTTGCGTCCCAAGTGCCAACAATCAACTTTAACAACATAAATTTTGATATCTCATCTCAATGCCATAAGCGTCAAGCGAGAAATGATTTGGGATGTTGGCCGAAGGCTTGGCTGGTCTGCTGAGTGTTTCGGCAACTGAAACACTGGTCAAAACTGACCGACAAAACACAGAGTGACTTACTTTGCATAATGTGCGCAGATATGCGCCCTCCCACACACCCCCGTACATTCTCTCAATAATGGTGTCTTCGTCCCAGCCGAAATTCTGACTGCAGAAATCGGCAAGGCCTGCAAGATCTGGCTGGCGGCATAACACATCCTCTTGCAGCATCATGGTACCACTCCCAGTTGCTGAAAAAGACGTGAGGGCATGGACATACTTGCTGATTAACAAATGCTGCGGGAAATCATGTGGAATATGATCCGCGACTACCTTGTACTTGTGCTCGAGGAGATCGTGAGGGTCATGAGTGAGCAGAAGACGCAGGTCCTCAACAAGGTCCTTGGCACGCTCCAAGAATTCATCTGGTGTCAGTGATAGGAAGGAGTCGAGCATCATCTGGCTGATTTGCTATGCTGCGCCACCTTGTAAGCGATTCCAATACCACAACCAGGCACACCTCCATCATAGTCACCACCCATGAGCAGTGCAATAAGAAGTCTGTCGCCTCAAGTTAAGGAGCAGCCGTGTTCAAGGCCGTCCTCAGTGGGAAAACGATGGCATACCTTCGGATAACGCACGGAGCACCAAATATCAAAATATTGCTATCCTCGGTCATCACAGCATCAATGACACCATGGGCATTCATGGCCGCGAGCTCGGCTTCACCTTCACTTGGAGCCTGGATGTGGACTGATGAGGCAACAACACCATGAGGGAAGCTAAGGGAAAGAACATACCTGTGTCCAGTGAAAGCCAAACAGCTCCAGCATGCGCTGGAAGTCATGCGTAAGCCAGTGGGGGGCTGCTTCTGGCCTTTTGACCTTTGTCTGGTAGGCGCTGCAGGCCATCAAAGACAAACACAGCGTGCAAGGGTAGCTTGAGCAGCGTGACTAGTTGGAAAAAAAGTGTGCGCAGCTCTGGTGACTTTCCAGCGCCTGCATGATTGGTGTGAAAGACGGCGCACACACTGTGCATCCATGCGCTAACAACACAAGTCAGTTCAACTGATGGACACAAGAAGAGAAGTAACATACCTAGCATCAATCCCAATCGTGAACAATTTGACACTGCGGTTGTTGTCAATGCCTTTGGTCTTCAGCTCTGACAAAGCAAGCTCGTTGAGGGTTCTATTGTCCGCAGATAAAGCGACTCGCTGCGAAGAGCATCAGCACCTCACCCAAAGCCAAAGTTCTCAGCTCACCTCCCACAGTCCAGGGATTCCCATGCTGATCCGTGATGATAGTACGAAAGGACAAAGATTATTCAAAAGGGGGGCAATAAGAAAGGGGCCGGGTGCAGGTGTCACCTGACTGCTGTAGGGGGCGGCGGTCTCGTCAGCTACAATGAAGGTTAGTCTATTAATGGTGATATAGAAGAGTTGAAACATACCTTTGTATTTCTCAGCCTCGCTAACCATGCGCTCGATCTCCTCTGCAGACAAATGACCCTTGTCATTGGTAATAGTGATGTGATTTGACTTGCTGGTAGTTTTGTTAGATGTGGAGATGTTCAGGATACCATTAGCATTGATGTTGAAGGTGACCTCGATCTGAGGAACACCACGAGGTGCGGGAGGAATACCAGACAGCTCAAACTTGCCGAGCAAGTTGTTGTCCTTCGTGCATGCATGTCCACCCTCGTACACCTGGATCAAGACACCAGGCTGGTTGTCTGAGTATGTCGAGAATGTCTCTGACTTCTTGGTGGGGACAGTGGTGTTGCGTTTGATGAGGGCGGTCATGACACCACCAGCAGTCTCAATACCGAGCGATAGAGGAGCGACATCGAGAAGCAGGAGGTCCTGGGTCTTCTCAGAGGTGTCGCTGGAAAGAATGGCAGCCTGAACGGCAGCACCGTATGCAACAGCCTCATCAGGGTTGATGCTCTTGTTGGGCTCCTTGCCGTTGAAGAAGTCAGATACGAGTTTGACAATACAGGGGATACACGTAGAACCGCCAACAGGCTCGAGCGTGCTGCAGAACAGGTCCATGCACAGCTCCTCAAAACGGGCGCAAGTGAGGGAAGTGTAGAAGATGATGAGATGTGAGTACAGCAGAGCCGCTACTGGGTGGGTGGGATGAATGGTGTGAGTGTGAGTGCAGCATCGTTGGTGCCACATCACATTCTGAAGCCCTGCAAAATATGAGTAAGAATCACAAAAAAAGTATGACTAAAATACCTCTCATCCAAGGGAAGCATTGTTGGTTGTTGTCATCCACAGGCCTGCAGCACTGCGCATGGAGTGAAGAAGTAGAGTCACGTGATCAACGTATCTAAGCCACCCATTTATGGTAACTGTGTAGGATGAGTGGGAGGGAGACAAGAGAAAGAGAAGAGGGTAAGGTAGAAGTGTAAATGTATGACGTGTCAAGTCAATGTAAAGTGCTGTAAAGTGTGTTTTTGGCAGGGTAAAGTGAGTAAAGTGTGGAAGAAGGAGAAATACACAGTAAATTTTGTAAATTTTGTAAATTTCAAACTTCTGGGCAGGCTCCCTCCCTGGGCTCAGATGCACCCGCAACCATTGTTATTTTTTTGGCGCTTCCGCCGCCTTGTACAAAGCATGACACACAGATTACTAGGTACCTGGTAGATAATGATTTTATTTTAATTCAAATTAGTTGCAGCAGGTTAATCGCTGTCAACACCTGAGGAGTCTGCCAATATTATTAATTGACATTTCAAGTTGCAGCAGGTTGATAGCTGTCAAAACTTGAGGATTTATTTTACAATTACGCTAGTAGTACTTGTAGCTAATTCCGTCCTGGGTCGTCATTGGTGGAAACACCAAAAAACACAGCCAACTTGCATCCTGAACCCTAAGTTAGGTGCACGTGTCAGCACAATGCAGAATTCCAACCGTGGGTTATGTGACTTTGGATTCCTTTTTTTTTTTCTCGATGAATCTTTGACTAATCCCCTTTACAGAATTTACATTAGCTAATCGTGTATTTTTCCAGATATCACGACTTATTCAATATGAGTCACAGATGAATGAGAATATGCAACTGCAGACTGAGTCAGAAGACAGAGAAAGGAAGTGAAATAAATAGGGGCACAATCATATAACTATGGATACAAAGATTTTTTTGCCTAATGAATCTGATGATAGCTCTTCAGAGTTTGAGCCAGCTTCTGATGCTAGTTCAGATCACTATAAATGACCAGGAAATTTACAACCAGTCCAACCAAAGAGTTATGCTATTTCAATAGAATCTGTTCCTGTAGTGTATGATGAAATATTCTGTCAATGTCACTATAGATTTCATACTGATATTTATACTACCAATATCCTACTTTCCCTTGTTACTAGTTACTGCAATATTTTAGCTAAAGAACTATAGCTCATTTTACATTTTTTAAATATTTAGCTAGTTACCTAATATACATTAGACCTATTATATGCTATATTTCAATAATTCTGTAGTTTGTACATGTTCATTAACAGTGTGAGTTCTAAGTCTACTATTTAAATAAGCAAAATCTTGTACTATTTGACCTATTTGCTAGTGAAACCCAGCTTGCTGCAGCCATAGAATGAAAGGATACTCACAAAGCTCCTTTACAACCTCTTAGTCCTTTTGGTCCAGCATGAAATTAAAACTGTCGACAAAATTACTTTCTTTAATGATATTTCTCTCTGTTTGAGTTTAATGGTCAATAACAGTATATTCAAGCTCACAAATTATATTACTGGAAGTTATATCATCTTACAATATAATTATAATTTTTTTTACAATTCTTTTCCAATATGTTTGTATTTCAGTATCTAACATAATTACATTTAGTTTTCATGAAATCAACAACTTTATAAAGCCATTGGCTAACTGAATCCTTTCTGATAGTCTTCTTATACCAAAAGATATGAGTTGAAGGGGATAGAGAAACTGAATTAGATGTGTAGCTTATGAAGAAGATAAGATTAGGAAAAAGAAGATACAGATAATGAGAGTATGATAAATGATGTGGAAGAGGAAGAGGAAAATCTAAAAAATTATAACTTGAAATATTATAACATATGTGTCTCAGCTATAATATAGTGCAATAAAAATGTAGTTGAGAGCTTTTTGAATAGATTTACTAAATTTTAAGTATCAAATGTTTCACATTGAAAAAATTTAAACATAACTATGAAAAGTTGTCCTGACATTATCTAACCCTTTATAGAACATCTGCAGTATCTAAAACATTTGAGCTCAAGCCATGCTGATCAAAGTCATTGCCCACTATTCGCAGTGTGTCTATCCTCTGCACAATCATTTGTTTGTGTCTACTTTCAGTTGTTCTAGCTTTTTCTACATCTACATATGGAGTTATACTGTAGTTACTAGTGTTATGTATATTGTCTGATCAAATATTAGTCCATTTTGCTTGTAACACTGTCCGATGTGCTGCTTTTTGAAACCCACTTGAAGCATTGGTATCAGCCTCGAACTTCATATAATTACATTAGTTATGTACAAATACAAAATTTCGATAAAAGTAAAGTTTTCTTGAAATGCTGCCCTGTATGTTTTTGTCAGCAGAAGTAGAAGTGCACAGTCCAAAACCACCCCTGGCATGGTCTGTGATCCAAAAAGCTTGACACCTGAGCTCTCTCATTTTCATCATTTATTGTGCCAGTGGCCAATCTCAGATATCTGTAGCAAAACCACACAACAAAAATATCTACAATTCACAATATGTTCATGTGCATATATAGAAGTCATTGAGTCACAGAAATTGTGGAGTCCACAACAAACAATACACCAGTATGCATATGGAGTAGTTCCATAATATTCAGAGTCCACAACATAACATAAGCAAACACACCATTTAATTAATGTCCATCACATGTCCCTCTCATATGTCCATCACACATCTATCACATACATTTCATATCTCCATCTACATCTACACTATGTTCATGAAAACAAGAGCAGAAACATACAGAGACATGATGAGTAGGAGAAAGATGGCTTGAATCATTAGAGTGTAAATATTGGTAAGTTTTTTTTTCTTTGTCTGCCTTATATGTATCTGACATATTGAATTAGAATGATCACTTGAAGACTCTATACAGAGACAGGCTGTTTTGCAGCACTTACAGCAGATGCTACATGATTCAAATTGACTATCAAGAGGAGCAAATTATGGCTGAAGTGGTGAGTCTATTTAATTCGTTCTGATTGATATATAATGTACTCATACATAAAATAGCCTAATGTTCCTACAAATGTAGAGCCTACAGAGCATGACATTGGGCAGGTCTTAAAGGCTGAAGAACTTAAACCTAACATTGGGACAGCCTATAAGACTGAGTCAATCAACCACAACCTTGGGACAGCTCTCAAGATTGAATCAATCAAGTCCAAAATTTCAAAAAGCAACAAGATCGAGCAATTTTTGAAACACAAAGACACTGATTTCAAGGATCACTTCAAGGTCTTGTAAGACCTGCCAGTTCATTGAACACAATCTGTAGTCAGATAAGTTGGTGTTAGATGTAATATAGCAAGCAATAGCCTATGTCACTATGAGTCCACAATGAATGTCAAATATGAAGAAGTCTTACTGAGTGAAGTATTTGAGAACAATTGAACATGATATAAGTTAATATTTAAATAACAATCTTGCTAAGCAGCAGGAAAAATATTGTTGGGTCATGCAATACCTTGCTGCTATGTCTATAATAGACATGTTCAACTCTAAAGGAAATTGCCACTGGAGTGATGATGGATATATGTGACCCAAGACTTACTAAGTACTGGAAAATGATGGATAGGTATATGTGAGGCTTCATGAATGAATGTGAGGCCACCCAGAGCATGAGAACATGTGGCCAAAGGTGCAGAAAGTGCGGAAAAGTACAGATATGGGTATGAAATATGTGAACTAGGTATAAGGAGTCAAAAACAAAGTTTAAAGCAAGTGAGGGCAAAGATATATTGCAAGGTAAGAGAGTCCTAAGTATGAACAATACTAAGGACTACTTTTAAGATAAACATAGTACAAAAATATACAGCAGGAGGAAAATAATCCTAGATCTATCCTAGAAATAGTCATTTTATACTATCTAAAATCTCTCTCGGAGAAGAAAGAGATAGGAAATATAGTAAATATATAAGAACAGGTAATAAGGCTGCAACAAGCCTTAAAGTAAGGAAAATACATACCCATAGGGTTAGGATGGATTATGGATAGATAAGGGACCTTCCTAATGCATATCTGAAGTGCAGAAATGCATGTCTGATGTAGCCAATGAAGGTTCAACAATTCTGATGGTGAGTCTAAACAATGTTGGGTCTGACTGTCTAGCTGCTATGTCTAGAAGACAGTGTTTGATCTTAAAGGATTTCTGTACCAGGCTCAAGGCTCAGAGAGAGAGGAAACTACAAAGACTTAGACTCATATTGGAAACTGGTAAAAAAATAACTTGATTATGTAAGCTACAGAATAGCAAACATAAGGTAAAAAGAGTGTCTACAAGCCTAGTTAGTTACAGTTATCATATACATATTATCAGTGCTTGTTTTATTTTTGCCATAAACTTGTATCTGAATCTGCCACTTGACAATTTAAGGACTACAGGCTTTATTGTGACAGGATTGTAGGGTTTGTGTAGTGATTATGTCAGTATGGTAACAAACATTAGAATGTGTCTTGATTCTTTTTTAATTCAGAACTACATTGTTGAAATCATCTCCTGCACCCCCTCTGAATCAGAAATATCAGCCACAGGCAACAGCTTGCTGGATATTGCTATCTGTGTTAATCCTATCAACAAGAATAGACACTTGAGTTTATAATTCTGTATTTATACAATTTAACAATGGAGCTAGTTAATACACTGCAAGGTCTAGGTATTATAGTTTAAATTTAAACAGTCTCTCATTTGTGATATGCAATTTACAAGTTTAATAAGTCTCTACATTCAGTTCTTCCCCACTCACTCATTCCACATCCTTAGACCAGCTCCATCTCTGCTCACTCCTAGATCATGGCCTTCCAGCTCCTTTAGTACTTGTTTCACAGCCTTCCAACTCCCTTGCTGCTCATTCCATGTCCTTACAGCTCTCAGTGCTTAGATTCATTCTATATCCCTCCACTCATTGTTGCACCTATGTTCACTATTACTCAATGAACTTGTCAGCTACTCACATTACTGGACACTATTTAATTGACACTAGTAGTAATTAAAATCTGGAGCCAATAGTATTCAGTATGTTTTACATTTTTCAGATTATTAGAGTGATTATGATTTGACCACTGCATCGTAAACTACCTATGACGACCAAATTAATAAAATCTTTATTTGCAAAATAATCACCATGTATTAGGATTACATCTGTTATAATATGTGACACAGATATTACAATAACTAAAACATGCAATGTAAATACATTATAATTGATGGAACACACTATGAGAATGACCAACATGTGCAATCCAAACACATATTGTAATGTATACAATGAAGATCACAATTATATTGAAAATATACTAAAAACAGAAATGCAATGAGCATTACATGTAAATATAATGATTACATTATCGTTGTAAATTTAGTAGTGCCATGGTCCGGTGTAATGATGATCCTCATGCTGGGCTCAAAAGGGCCAATTTTGATATATCTTTCTGATAGTCATTCCTTTACCTTAGGTTGGCATTTTTACTGCTTACCTAATCATATTCCTCTTGACCTAGTACTCTGGCACTTGCACTCTATACCTCCCTCAGGATTCTACTGAATACTCCCCATAATGTTCTAGACCAGTATGCCTGCTAATGTTGTTGAAATTAGTTACAGTTACTGACTACTCTTTACCCACCATCTACCTGCTGCCAGGGATCACTATTACACTTTCTGCCATCCTTTTATTTCCTTTGAGTTCAAACCTAGTCCAGAAACCCTTCAGAGTCAAAAATGCTTGTCTCAAGCAGTAGCAGGTAGAGCAAAACCCAGCAATATTCTGCAGAGCCCAGCATAATTATTGTACCTACAATGTTCTCTCACATTCTTAGAGGACCCTGACTACAACTATCTTCACTTGTTGCTGCTTGACATTTGTGCCATATTGCTTGCATCAACTTCATGCTTGTTGGATTTCAGCAAGCCTGATGACCTTATCATATGAACTTCTTTATTCTCTAATGAATATAAGGTGGCCAAAGTGGCACCCCCATGTTCATTGCCTCTCCATGGATCAACCCATATGTGAGTAGTTCTACTTCAACCTTTTGCTTGTGAACCGAAGATTAAGTTATCTAGCAGTTTATATTCATGTAATGGTTCCCAACCACACATACCTCATTCAGCTCCATGCCGCAAAGGTGGCCATTGTTGATAATGTTGATGGAATATAGTACTTATATCTGTACATAAAATGAATATGTGTATACAGTTTGTTGCTACAGTACCAGCATCACAGTCTCATTCAGTCTAGGCTGCAGGAGAATTTACCTGATTCTCCAATCATGAGTCTTCCATGTCATTATGCAGCTATAGAACTTACTGGTCCTGCCCATGATTTATTTATTTATGCCATTACACAAACCTTGGCTAATCTCATTCACATCACGGCAGATGAGACTTTTCACCTTCCCTTTTTTTACTTTATTGCATTGTAGTATAAATCCAGACTCTCATACAGGCTTCCAAGGCTGAATCCAAGCAGCAGGAATAAGGACATGTGGTCTATATTCAGGACTCAAATAAAATTTACCAACCCTAGAAGTTGCCATGCTGCATAGTTGCTCCCTGTACTGGGGTCTGGCACCCACACTCTATCATACAGTGGCTGCTGCAGTGCAGCATCCTTCAAAATTTATCAGTAAGTGCCCCAGGGCCAGAAGTTAGTACTACTTTCTATAATACCAATCAAGATGAGGAATCTAAACTGTGGTGAAAGTTGGTGCTAAGCTAAGCAAACACAGATAGACCCGGGCATGAGTGAAACATCGACCCAAGGCTGTCTGGGTAAAGGGAAAACTCTTTTATAAAAAGAGGGATACCAAACTAGTAATAGGGTAATAGGACTATAAGATGCATAAGGCAAGAGCGATGTGATATATGATGGGGGAACGCACGTGATAATGCGCAAGTGCAAAATGCGAATGAGCAATAGGAATGAATGAGAGACAAAGCAAAACGACTGTTAACACCCCAACTAAGGTTGGCTGATGCTGAGGCGAAGGACTGACAACTAATGTGTGAGACTTAGATAGTCACTGCAATCAATGAGTAAAATTCCCTTGTATCTAAGGACACAGAGAAAGTGGGCAGAAAATTGAGCTGGAATATAGAGCAGAGGGATGGTATATGTAAAATAACTAAGTGTCACTAGGTGTGCAGGTCTAAAGTAGCGAACCAAACAGGCTATAAATAGTATGCGAGATATGTAATAGGGTCTCAGCTGGGCGCAAAGTGCAAAGCCGAGCATTAGCAATGGAAAACAATTAGTCAAAATGGAAATATGATGGGAAAACATACCAATGAACATCTAAGGACATGGGAGGGATGAATGGACGAGTGCAGAATCTGCAAAATAAAATATTGTACACTACTGTGCAAGACATATCCTTTGGATTAGAGCTGGAGTTTGTGAGGGAAGTGGAAGAATTTGAGGGAAGTGTCTGTAGAGACGCAAGTCTCTACACCGATACTTATTGGCATTCTCTAGGTCTCCCTCTATATAGAAAGAGATTTTGTTGTTAGATCTTCACTACTATTAGTCTATTAACCAATATGTCACCTTGCTGTCATCTACCCAATGTTACCGCTACTACTACTACTACTACTACTGCCACTCCCATTCCCACTCCCATTATTGTCACTCCTGTCTCCACTCCTGCTACTGTTGCTGCTCCAATCCTGGCCCCTGTGCCCATCATCCCTATTGTGGTTGTGGCATTTATAAACCTGCATCAAATATGGCAGCTTCCTCACAGATATTGAGATGGTACTGCAGGTCCAAGTCACACAGATCCTAGTGTAGAAGACAGGGAGGTTTTCAACCTTGAAGATATCTCTGCAGATGAAGAAGCAGATGACATACCTGCACCTGTGGTCAGGGCACCTACAGGCCATGGCCCACTGCAAACTGCCGTCAACACCATCCATTCCACCCCAACTGAACCTTTGGCCACCAGTGGTCGCTGCAAAAAATCTAAGAGTTCTGATGATGTTCTTTTCTTTTTTTAGGGGAGATAAAGTTGCTAAGCACAGGATCTGCCTACCTTGTGAGTAAGTATTGTGTCTACATCAGTGCCAGACTTTTGTTTTTTCTAACATCCTTCACCAGGCAAATGAATCAGGAGGACACTTCATACCTAGTGACATTGTATACTAACTCCATTGCCTCTGAAAGTCATTGAATGCATTTTTTTAATTGTCACACTGACCTTTACTTGGAGGAGGCGAAGCACCATGGCTGGCAAATACAGATTAAGTCTTTGAACAATCTCTTCAATGAAGACTAGACCCTTAAGATGATCCATAAATGGCTCAAGAAGGATTTAACTTGAAGGAACTGGATGACAAATGGGAAGAAAAGAGGAACACCATGCTAATTTTGATGCTTAATCAAGACTCCTGCAAACCCAAAATCCACCTGCCAACCAACGACCAATCTCAATGCCTCGACGATGACCTACAGACCATCAGAACGTAATTGCGCACACTCACATTCCTGCCCTTGATCTCACATGCACATCAAAACTGCCTCTGCAAATGCACATGACAATTTTTCATTCGAGGAGATCACTTATGGCAAAAAGAAGCTGCGGGGCATCATCAGTTGGTCATATTTGGAGCGGATCACATGTACACACTTCAAGAAGCCCACAACCACGTTGGGCACAAAGGCATATACATATATCCTACTCATTGCACTGTTGCTGATAGATTCTGGTGGCCGTCACTCAATCAAGACTTAGCATGGTATCTCAAAATGTGTCATCAATGTCAACTCCGTTTGGTCAAAAAAGTCGTCATTCCACCCACCATATCCATTCCTTCGACACTATTTCACACAGTCTTCACGGATACCATGCATATGCCTACAGCTCATGGATACTTCTACCTCATTCAAGCACTGAAGGTGAATCAACTCAGCTGTTGGTCAAATGATGAATCAAGGGGAGGGACACAAGAAGCTGATATAATGATCTGGTGTGATGCCTAGTCTGCTATGCTTGCAGGGACAAGCACATTTGATCCAAGGGGAAGCAAGGAAGACAAATCCACAGTCGTGCAGCAGCTGTGCGAGGCAAGCAATGGGTGAGCAAAGTGCGAGAGTGCAGAAATGTGAAATGTGAAATAGCGAAAATGCGAAAATGCGAAATGTAATGAGCAAAAGACAAGGACTCAATGAATGACTACTAAAGGGACTGCTAATTGATTCTGACTCTAGCTATGGACATGATGGGGGAACTCCACTAGGGTAAAGTGTGGTAAAGGGTGAAAAATGCGGACCTATATATGTATCTTGCTAAGTGAGCTGAATAGGAAATAATGTATGTAACAGGGTATGTAAGTCAGGGTCCATGCTCTAATGTGGTGCCATATTGAATAAAAGCAAAAATATGTACCAGTGAGACTTGCTGGGCAATGGATGGATGCTCCTGGATGATAGGGCGATGAAAGCATGGGAAAGCAAGCAATGTGAGGGCATTGCGAGGCACAGGAAAGTGTCACCTGATATGGAAATAGCTTGGGAAAGGTCAGGGAATGATGCTGCGAGTTGGTGCTGCAAACATAGGTGGTATGGACTGAAGTATTATGCATTGCAGGCCTATAATTATGTGAATCTCTACAGTGCACTGTTCATTATCTAACTAGCCAGATTTTAAGATGTTAAGGAAGGAAACAGGGAGAACACTAGGAACATTTTTATTCAAAGATATTCTCTGTAGATGGGGAGCAGTGGAAGAGATAGTAACAGATAACGACTCACCTTTTGTCGCAGCACTTGACTGGCTCACCCAGAAGTATCACATTTGACACATCCGCATTTCTGCCTATAACTCCAAAGCCAATGGCGTTGTTAAACACTCCCATCGCTCTATTCATGACTCCCTTATTAAATCATGCAACAGCGACATCACACAATTGCCTACTCTTGCACCCCATATCTTCTGGGCAGACTGTGTCACTACTAAAAAAGCACAGGTCACATTCCCTTCTTTTTAGTGCATGGTATCAAACCAATCCTTCCATTTGACATCGTTGATACAACATTTCTCCTCCCCGACATCACCAGCCTTATCTCCACACAAGAACTTCTTACTATCCGCGCACATCAATTAGCAAAATGAGATCAAGACTTAGCCATAGCTCATAAATGCTTGCTCAAATCTCATTTTGCATCCGCCAAGGACTTTGAACAACAATTCACCAACACCATCCATGATTACAACTTTTCTCCTGGTTCACTTGTCCTCATACTCAACAAGAAAATTGAAGCCACATTGAACACCAAGTGCAAACCACGCTATTTTGAACCTATGGTTGTCGTCTTGCACTCTCAAAGAGGATCATATCATCTTTCAGAACTCAATGGCAGCATCTCAAAACTCAAGTTTGCAGCATTTTGCCTTATTCCATATCACCCTCACTCCCCCTCATCCATAAAATTTACTCAATACGTCGATCCTCAAACTCTTGCGGGTGCCAAGAACAAATTATACCTGTGTTGCTCTCATTTTCTGTTCATTTTTTTCTATATTACACTTTTAACTTTATAAATATTCTACATATTAGTTTGTTTTTTTACAAAAAGAGCTTTTATTTTGAAAGATCAACTAGGGACAGTTAATATTTGAAGTAGGGAGGGGATGTAAGGATAACATATCCTCTATGCCCCAACTACCACTTTAAAATCAAATGCACGGACATTGTGCCCAAAGCCACGTGACTCAATGATGCAGAAAGTGTTACACTTCGCATCAGAGTCATGCAGACACATTATTTTTCATTCTGTACTTTCATTATCTCACCATCATCAATGATGAGCACAGTCCTTTTGCCTCCCTTACATTCTCACTTTGCCAATATTGACCCTCAAACCCTTCTCTCATTACATTCTCACCTTCAAGTTGCCATATCAAAAACTGTCAAAACCACTATGAAATTCTCATCACTTTATCCAAACCAAACTTGTTCATACTAGCGCTCATTCAGTTTCTTTTGTATTCTCTCTCTTACTTGCACTACCCATCACTCAGGATCAACACCACTCCCTTCTGCATCTGTTTTTCACCTAATACTATGGACTATTCATACCCAAGGACCCTTATGGTTTTGTGCTTAAATACTGCCCATGTACACTCTCATCTAATAGTGAATTATATACTCAGACCTCTGCTCCAAGACATCTCAGAAGCCCTCCTGATTACACTTATCTCAAAACATCTCAAACATCATTTCACATTTTCCGTTATTTCTATCTACCTCTCAACTCGCTCACAATTCCCTTTGAACTTGTACAGCTGCCTTACAGTAGTTCTTTAGGTTGTCTCTTGGGACAAAGCACACTCACATCTCTGAGGACTTGAACCTCACATTCTGTAGAGCCCAGCCCAGGATTACTCTTTACAACTAGAGCCTACTGTGAGGGACTCCTTTCCAGTCAGAGATAAACAACTTCAGATTAACCCTTGCTGTTTCCTCTGAATGCTAGAAATTACTCTAAGAGAAATTATTGTACCGGTCATCCTAGATCTGCCACCATCTGAAAACATTGTGATACAGCAACTCTCGCCGAGTACCCCCCAACAATACTGAACTCACCGAAACTCAGGAAGAAGAAAACACAGACAATCCTTTAAAATTAATCCACTTGTTATATAACTTAGATTTGGAAAACCACAACACAACATTCTCTATGCACCATCACCAGATAACCCCTTCCTCGACATAACCCCACTACTACCAAAACCTTTGCCAAGACAACATGTCGCAGCCCTACCTTTGCTATCTGGACCAAAGATCCCTGCTCTGAATATTGCTCCACTCATTGCAACCTCTTTGTAGCTACCCACAACACTTTCCATATCATTACCTCTCTTGCAACCCACAATCATGTCATCTGCACCATTTAGAGTGCCTCTCTGCAGCATGGACGCTGCTCCGAAGTTTGATGGAAGACCTACCCATCTCATCCCATACCTAGAAGATGTCATCCAACTCACTGATCATGTGGGTGTCAGAGACAAAGTGTGCATCAAGGCAGCCATTGAATGGGAGATATGATGTTCCAGGTTCAGATCGTCCCAACAGCCAATTTTGACCTACTACTCAGGAGACCATTCTTCACGTTAATCAGTTGTCTAACAACTGACCTTCCAAACAGCAATTAGGATGTTATGCTCACCGATCCAAACATTGGAAAAATTATCAGGATACCTATGGACCCATGGGCTAGAAATTGTGTGAAGTGTAGGCACAATATGTTGTGTGTGGACCATCCAAGTCCAAAGGGTTTTTAAGTACCGATGATCTGCTATTGCGGGAGACTTACAAACTGTTGCATCTTCCATTATTCCTTATTATTTAAGTTCAGAAACTAATAACTGCCTCACACTATCCACGCAAACCTTGCTCTCATGGAGCAATGATACCCTGCACATTCCCTTTGTCATGCATGCTTTGGCGCACTATAATTATCTCGTAACAACCTGTTTGGTCATTAACTGCTCATCTGTCCATGCCTTCAACAGTGTATATTCATTCGACAAAACCAAGCACGCACTAGTCTACAAACCAGTTGCAAAGAAAGTCCAAACTGTACAAATGACTATGCCCCTCAAATATAGAGTTATAAGGAAATTCCTTGATGATCCTTTGGCCAGCATGCCTACATTGCCATTCCTTTCACTCGACTTTATTCTGGGCATCCGCTACATGTAAGAGAGATCCAACAACCTAGACTTAGATCTGGCAAAGTTGTTATGGCCCCAAGAACTGAAACTCATATGTTGGCTTGTTATTGTTATAAGAACATCTAGATGCTTGGGCCCCTACCATTTTTCTCCTTATCCTCCTCGTCTCAGCCCTTGTATCACACCCGTACCCTGACCTTGCTCTCATTATCCTTGTTATTCTTGCATTTTCCTTTGCCCTCTACCTGTTGCTTTAGCAGAGCCAGTACATCTGACTGGACCCTGTCTCTGACAAAGCATACCCATGCTCTATTTCACTCAATGACTGATCCTGTGGATATTCTCCTGTATCCTTACCGTCTGGAGGGTAACCTATGATACAATGCATGCTGCATCCCTTTGCCCTGTTTCCCTTTCTTGATCTATGACTTAGTGCGCAGTCGCACATTGTATTTATACTTAGATCTGCAGTTGCACAATTGTGCCCCTGCATGTTTCACTTCCTATTTCTGTTCTTTGACTCACCCCTTATCTGCACATTTTGGTTCGCCTATGACTCACCTCGAATGTGCCTTCCTCTTTCAGTATCACCCTTTGACCATCTCTTCTTTTGGTAGTACAAGTTATCATCCACTAATATGTCTCCCCTCCTCTATATAAACTTGCTACCATGTATCTAGTTCCTTAACTTGAATCTACTTGGTTCTTGACCTCCTACTCTCACCAGAGTGATTCCTTCAGCCTATCCAGCTGTCTATATTCTATCTTCTTATCTGCTCATCACGGATAAGTCTTTAGTCTTGATCTTTACTCATCAACTTTGTTATTGAGCAAAGCCTCTGTTATTAGTTGGACTTCTGTCCTTCTATTAATGTAGATCTTACAATTAACCTTCGGGTGTCATAAGCCTTGGAAGATACACTTATCGTCAAGCCCTGCTTGACATAAGCTACCCAATTTGGACATAGGTGTTAAACCTTGCTTGCTGAAGCTTTGCCAAGCAAGACTCCTAACCTTGGGCTAGCCCAAGGATGTCCTTGACCATTGATGACACACGCTCTGTTTGAGCATCGCCAACAGACACTATCTAAGTCCATAACAGTTAGAGTACACGAAATGGCTTTTGCTTGGGATGCAAGTGAATGCAGATGTCTCAATAAAACTTATTTTCCGCCATACAAAATTCCAACAATTCCGCATACCCCATGGTCTCAGCGCAACATCCCTATTCCCCCAGCAACTGTCAGCAAAGTTATCAGAATCATTAAGGAGAAAATCAACTCCGGAGTCTATGAACTGTCCACCGCCGCATACCATTCATGCTGGTTCTGCATAGTCAAGAAATACGGAAAGTCCCTACATCTAGTTCATGACTTCCAGCCGCTCAATGCAGTGACCATACGAGACTCCTCAGTCCCACCATTCATTGAGGACCTCGCTGAGTCCTTCGCAGGATACATGGTATATGGCATGATGTATCTGTACTCAGGTTATAATCAGCAAGCATTGCATGAAGACTCGCACAACCTAACAACCTTTGGAACCCCACTCAGACCCATCAGTTAACCATGTTGCCGCAAGGACATGCTAACACAGTCCAGGTATACCAAGGAGATACAGCATCTATTTTGCAGCATGAGATACCAGAGTATATTTCTCCGTTCATTGATGATGTCCCAGTCAAATAGGCGAAAACCCAATATCACCAAGCTGATGGCTCATATGAGACTATTCCAAAGAACCTGGGCATTTGCCGGTTCAAATGCCAGGAGCATTGTAAGGTGATCAACCACATTCTCCAGAGACTCAAATATGTTGGTGTTACCATATCTGCTACTAAGTTCATTCTAGCCACACTGACCACTATCATTGACAGTCACAAATGTACATTCAAAGGCAGAGTTCCAGAAGAGTCCAAAGTGCAGAAGATCTGAGATTGGCCCCAGTGTAGCAATGTCATGTAAGGGTGGGGCTTTCTTAGAACATACAGAGTCCTCTGTATCTTCATTAAGAATTTTTCCAAGATCACCCAACCTTTCATCAACCTTACATGCAGGAACGCACTACTCATATGGGAATTGGAACAGCAGGAAGCGATGCAGACACTCAAGGACTTGATATTAGAGTCCCCACACTCTGCCCAATCAACTACAAATGGGTCACAAAGTCATCCTCACTGTTGATACCTCCAACATTGCCGTAGGATTTATCCTTCTCCAAATCAGCAAAGACAGAAAATGTTACCCGAACTGCTTCGGATCCATCACACTTACAGAAGTAGAGAGCCGCTATTTGCAAGTGAAACTCGAGCTATACAGATTGCTCCACACACTTCATGCAGTCTGAGTTTTTATTTTTGGTGTCACCAACCTTGTGGTTGAGGTCAACACTAAGTATATTAAGGGGATGATCAATAACCCTGATCTCCAACCTAACGTGACAATCAACCGATGGATTGCTTGTATTCTCTTATTTCAATTCTTGCTAATTCATGTTCCCGCAGCAAAGCATGCCAGTGCTGACAGACTCTCAAGAAGACCTCGTGCACCTGAAGATCTGGACAAGAGTGATGATCATGAGGACTGGCTTGACTGCTCATACTCATCTTCCATGGATATTCTCAACGACCACACTTATGCTGTTGCACAGATATATTTTGATAACCCACGCTACCCATATACTATATCTGTACCAAACCCACTAACCTGACCCCCCATCCTTTCCGCATTTTTAGGTACTACTAAAGATAGTCCTGACAATATCTGCATCTCACGCTCCGAGATTGCCAAAGCACAAGATGCAAGAATCCTGAATATTCAGAAGTGCCTAGAGAACTGAGAACAACCCTTGGAACTCTCGGACAAAGAATTCAAAACTTTTGTTGGTGCATCTCGCCAGTACTTTATCTTCAATGGCAGATTATAGAGGAAAGATATGCAAGGGAAGCATCAGCTTATTGTCCCCGAAGCAAAGCGGTATCAGCTACTCAATGAGGCACATGATGACCTTAGGCACAAGAGAGTATTTACGATCTGAATCTGTCTTCCTCTCAGAAGATTACAAATAACCCAAAGGCGACAATGCAGTGGGTCCATTATTGGCACAATGTTGTTTCATGCTATCAAGTAGTAATAGAAGGATGGCCTGATGAGATCCCCTTTGACAATATTAGTAAGGCATCCCTGCTCTGGAGGTCCTCAGAGAGAGATAGAAGTCTGGAGAAACTGCCTGGAGACAGCTAGATGACGAGGAGTTGTAGGAGCTCATTGAGGAGCAAAATGGCAAGCTCAACAGCGGCAACATTGCTGCTAGTCTCACTCAGATAAGGACAAGAAGCGGTGCCATGCCTTTTCTCCCAATAAAAATGCAACCTCAAGGCCCTGTAAGAAGGCTCCATATATGAGTTCCACTACTGTTGACAGTGAGAATGAGATGGATGGCACTCTTATTGACACCTCCTGCATTCAATAGCATGCCTCTCATCAACACACCTCCTGCACTCAATAGTGCGCCTCTCATCAACACACCTCCTGCATTCAATAGCGCGCCTCTCATCAACACACCTCCTAAACTCAATAGCATGCCTCTCATCAACACACCTCCTGCATTCAATAGCGCGCCTCTCATCAACACACCTCCTAAACTCAATAGCATGACTCTCATCAATACACCTCCTGCACTCAATAGTGCGCCTCTCATCAACACACCTCCTGCATTCAATAGCGCACCTCTCATCAACCCACCTCTTGCATTCAATAGTGCACCTCTCATTGACACACCTGTCATACAAGAACCCACTATATCATTTGATGTTCCCTTTTACCCTTTGGTATCATTGTCCTCCAGTAGTGCAGGTTTTATTGACTCCCCATTCACTAAATTTGATTATGAAGTCAGCTGTTGCAAACTTGAATAAGCTGTGAAGTGGGCCTGCTCTCATCTGAACTAATGATTTTCATACTTGACAAACTTTGTGCTATGGAACTTCATACTTTAATCTTACTTGCACCATTCTGACAATATATTTTGAACAGCATTTCATATATTCCTTCTGAGTAGTACAATGACATGTATTAAGACTGTTATCATGGCACATGAGTAGGATACATGACAATCTCAGAAACAAAGCATGATGCAAGCACCAGAGCACCACAGGAGGCCATATTGAAAGGCATGTAGAGATGGGTGTTGGGGAGAAACAACGAGCCAATAGAGAGTGAATGGACATAGGGATGTGAGGTGGTTTGTGTAGTGTAGAGTGCACATATTACAGTGACATATTTCCGTATTATACGGGTCACCCGACCTACATAATATCCCATATAAGATAGGCCAGTGGACTATGGGCCGATGTTATGTATATCCCCGATGTTGACGGATGGGCCGGGAGGGATATTATTTCTGATGGAGATGGGTGGGCCCATCTATGCTGATATTATATATATCCTCGAAGATGTCGGGTGGGCCGATGTAATGGTTTATTGTATAGATGGGTGGGCCGATGTAAGGGTTTATTGTATAGACGGGTGGGCCGACATACTAGAATTATTTTGTAGACGGATGGGTTGAGGGAGTGGTGGAATATTCATTATATAGACGGGTGGGCCGATGGAGGGGGATGTTATATAGATGGGTGGGCCGAGGTAGTGAGATATCTGTCTGACATTCACAGATTACCGAGTCCCAGATGCCCAAAAACCGAATTCCATTGTGCAACATCCATTCCGGACACCCGAACACCCCAAGCTCAAGACTGGAAACTGGAAACTGGTGAAAATGTGTGAAATTTCTATTTCCTTACACCAAACACATGAACACCTGAACACCCAAAGCCTGAAGCTTAAAAGTCCAGTTATCAAATCACCGAGTGCCGAGTCCTGATAGACCTGAAGCCTGAGACCCAAAATCCGAAGCCTGGAACCCAAAAACATGTATGCAAAATGTCCATTTTTCATTCATTGCACAAATCACCGAGTGTCAAGTGCCAAAACCCAAAACTTGAAACCCGGTATGCAACATGCCCATTTTTCATTTACATTAAACAAATCACTGAATGCTGAGTGCCGAGGCCCGAAGCCCGAAAATATGTATACAACATATCCATATTTCCCTCACTGCACAAATCACCGGGTGTCGAGTACTGAAACCCGAAACTTGACATCTGGTACACAAATCACCAAGTGCCGAGTGCCGAGGCCCGCGCCCCAATGTCCGAAGCCCGAAACCCGAAGCCTGAAACCCGAAAATATGTATACAACATATCAATATTTCACTCATTGCACAAATCAGCCTGAAACCCAAAGATATGTATACAACATATCCATATTTCCCTCACTGCACAAATCACCGAGTGTCGAGTACCGAAACCCGAAACTCAACACCCGGTACACATGACTACAACTGGACATGAATTCTGTATTTGTATGTATTATCCATTGATGTAGGGTTCAAATAACTTGGGAATTGTATTGACTACCAAGGGTTGGGACTCGGGACTCGCTAGTCAATATAGGAAAATGATAATGAAAAAATGAAAATTATTATTATGCTTAACTTTCTTAATGAAGGTTGTGGTCCGAGTCTATGTGAGTGTATTGGTGGTCCTACCAAGTATTGGTACTCAGTGTAGTGATGGTTGCAGTGCTGGGCTCAGAACCACTGATTTTCATACTCATGTCATTCTTGTCAATTGGAGATTATTTGAAGACTACATTAAATGTTAGTCAGTGTCAAGTATGATAATGAATGTATAGTCATACCTCAGTCTGAGAACAAATAGACTGAGGTAGGATGATGCAGGTATGAGGATTATATATTTGTCTGGCATGTTAGCAATGATGTAAAGATGAGGCGTGCATTTGTACATGTGTGCAGTAAGTGAGCATACAGATAAAAGAATGAATATTAATAGTGAGACTTGCACATTATGTTGAGATATCCAACATGACAAGCCTGTGATGGGATCAGAGACCTGGAATAACACCCATATATGTCCATTATAATAGCCCTAATAGTTTAGAAAGATACATGAAGGATTGATGTAATGACAGGCATATGTGTGAAATGTGACAATAGACATATTTTTACAAAGTCACATTTATAGATGATTCAGGCCAAAGATTTCATTAAAAATATGTAGGATAGACTGTAAAGTACCTAAGGAACCCATACTGCCTACTGCCTTGAGGGTAGGGGGTGGGTGGAAGCGATATAGTGAAAACATGAGTTGACTCAGCATTAAAGTCCTATATTACTTCACTGACCATTTTCGATGCTTTGGGTCTTTGAAGTTTCCCACACTCCATTTCTTATCTATTTCACTTCCTCAGTACTCAATTCTTGGTGGATTTGTCTGTAAATTTATGTCTATGATACTTAATATATTTTAAATGTACTCCAGGTTTCTGATCATGAAGATTCAATGTTTTGAAGGTATGGGCCCCTTATCAGGACAAATGGCAAGTATGCACACTAGCTCACAAACTCCAGCCTATTGTGAGCTGATCTTGGTCATCAGAGGCAATAATATAAGCTATGCTCATTATATATTAAAAGGTTGGATCATGGATGCAAGGGTAAGATACTGAAAATCGTGAAAAATGTCAAAAGTGCAATGGTCTATGCTTACATGTAATAACACTGTCTGTAATATACAATAATGCGAAAATGAGTAAATATGCACCAGTGGGGATAGATACAACTAGACAGGACATAGGAAGGATGAGTCCGATGCAAAAATGTTGGGTCCAAAACTTTCAGGCCGGGGGTTGGGCGTCGGGATCAGGATCGGAATGTCAGGTATGTGTCAGACAAATACTGTTTAATGTGAGTATCAAAAACACAGGTTTTTGAGCCCAGTGCCACAACTATCATTACACCAGGTACTGAGTATCAGAACCAAGTACTGAGTACCGAGTAATGAAATAACCAATTGACAAGAAAGACTACCAATACACTCACCTAGACTTGGACAACAACTTCCATGTTTTCATTATCTTTGCGTATTGCACACCGGGTTTTGAGTTTTGGGTTTTGGCACTCAACACTTGCTGATTTGTGCAATGAGTAAAAAATGGAAATATTGCATACATGTTTTTGGGTTTCGGGCTTCAGAATTTGGGCTTCAGATGCCGGGTTTTGGGCCTTGGCACTTGGCACTCTGCACTTGGTGATTTGTGTACCGGGTCTCAAGTTTTAGGTTTTGGTACTCGAACACTCAGTAAGTTGTGCAATGAGGGAAAAATGGATATGTTGCATACATATTATCAGGTTTCAGGCTTTGGGTTTTGGGCTTCGGACATCAGGTTTGGGGCCTTGGACATCAGAGCTCAGGCCTCAGCACTCAGCACTTGGTGATTTGTGTACAGGGTGTCGAGTTTTGGGTTTCGGTACTTGACACTCCATGATTTGTACAATGAGGGAAATATGGATATGTTGTATACATATTTTCGGGTTTCAGGCTTCGGGTTTCGGGCTTCGGACATTGGGGTTCGGGCCTTGGCACTTGGCACTTGGCACTTGGTGATTTTTGTACCATGCTTTGAGTTTCGGGTTTTGGCACTCGACACTCGGTGATTTGTGCAGTGAGGGAAATATGGATATGTTATATACATATTTTCGGGTGTCATGCTTTGGGTTTCAGGCTTCGGACATCGGGCCTTGGCACTCGGCACTCGGCACTTGGTGATTGTGTACCGGGTGTCAAGTTTCGGGTTTTGGTACTCGACACTCAGTGATTTGTGCAATGAGTGAAATATGGATATGTTGTACACATATTTTTGGGTTTCAGGCTTTGGGTTTCGGGCTTCGGACATCGGGCTTCGGGCCTCCGCACTCGGCACTTGGTGATTTTTGTACCAGGTGTCAGTTTCTAGTTTTGGCACTCAACACTTGGTGATTTGTGCAATGAGTGAAATATTGATATGTTGTATACATATTTTCGGGTTTCGGGCTTTGGACATCAGGGCGCGGGCCTCGGCACTCGGCACTTGGTGATTTGTGTACCAGGTGTCAAGTTTTGGGTTTCGGTACTCAACACCCAGTGATTTGTGCAGTGAGGGAAATATGGATATGTTGTATACATATTTTCAGATTTCGGGCTTCGGGTTTTGGGCTTCGGACATCAGGGCGCAGGCCTCGGCACTTGGCACTTGGTGGGGTGCTCGGGTGTCTGGAATGGATGTTGCACAATGGGATTCGGTTTTTGGGCATCTGGGACTCGGTAATCCATGAATGTCAGACAGATATCTCACTACCTCGGCCCACCCATCTATATAATGAATATTCCACCACTCCGTTGGCCCATCCGTCTACAAAATAATTCCAGTATGTCGGTCCACCCGTCTATACAATAAACCCTTACATTGGCCCACCCGTCTATATAATACATATTCCACCACTCCCTCGGCCCACCTGTTGTCTTAATAACCGAGGGTCTTATATAAAGTCGTGTAAATGTAATGACACCACAATTACACTTTGGATAAGACTGCTTGCCAGTCCTCGATTAACACGGTCTACGACTTTTCCTATTTCGTGGTAGATAACATGTGAGTTCTTGGGAGGCTCGCTAAACTAATTTTTTTATAAAGATCAACCTAGCCGGAGCTTTACTTTTTCCTTATTGAAACTCAAATCTCTTGTCTAGGAATAAGCTTCTAGACACGTAATTCGGTTTCTGGAATGTATTTGCCTAGGAAATCTCCTTCTAGGCTCTGGACTTGGATACTGGAACTAGTGAGACGTGGTCTCAAATATACGAAATATGACCAAGATCGCTTGGTCTATGGACACTTGACTGTGAGACAATGCTCTCAAATATACGTATATATGTTCAAGATCGCTTGGTCTATGGGACAACTAGTGAGACATGGTCTCAACAATATGATAGATGACTAAGATCGCTTAGTCAAAGGGCACAGAGCAATGAGACAAAGGGGTCTCAAAGACAATATATGTGACCAAGAATGCTTGGTCTATAGCACTAAATAAGTTTCTAAGGTAAGAAACTTATAATCTCAAGGGAATTCTTTTCCCTGCACTTGTCTCACTTCAAAGGGACTAACTTTGCAAGTGAAATATCTGATAGGCAGATTGCTACAAATGGGAGATCATATTTTTTTTGGAGGGAGAATGGGCTCTCCTCATATACATTTTGTATGGGAAAGTAACCTAGGTTCACAAACAATAAAAAATAAGGAGGACCAATCAAAATATTGGGTCAAACCCAATAAAAGAATAAAATACAAGTGAAAGATGGAGCTATGACATCATTGTGGAGCAGAACATTCTGGAATGTGGAGTAATGACATCATTGTGGAGCAAAAGATTCCAGAACCTTCCATGAGTGAGTCATTGTGGAGCAGAATATTCTAGAAGGAAATGACATCATGAATGATGTCATTGTAGAGTAGAATAATCTAGAGTTTGATGACACAATATCTTTCAACAGAATACCTGCAGGAGTATCTGTGAAGTCTTATGACATCATAATGACATCATACCCTATGGGTACAATTTTATGAAGTGTAAGCATCCTAATGAAAAAGTAAAGTAAAGAAACACTAGAGAAAAGTAGGTAGCAAAAATAAGACAGTTGGCAGGAATTGAAACATGGTCAAAAAAATAATGCAGTTGGTAGAAATTGAAACCCAGTCAAAATAATACAGTTGGCAGGAATTGAAACACGGTCTTTTTGGATAGGTTTTTTATAGGCTTTGTACTTTTCTCTATGGTTTTCTCTAGCCAAAGTGAATAAGCCAAAGGCAAGGCTATACCTTAACCTTCATTTCCCTTCTCACATCAACTAGGTCTAAATGTGATTCCCACCTCACATTAGACTTTTTCTGTCAAAACATATTCAGATCATGAAACTTGGGGAAAACTGGAAATATGAACCATGGTTTGAAACCAAGGTATGGGTTGACTAGTCTGAGGACTAAGCTAACAGACTTTATCTTTTGAGGGTCACCTAGTATTCATGTCCATGCATGATTCCCACATCATGCAGGACACCGTGTACAAAATACTTCCTGTACCTCGGCCCACCCATCTATACAATAAACCATTACATTGGCCCACCCGACATCTTTGAGGATATATATAATATTAGCATAGATGGGTCCACCCATCTCCATCGGAAATAATATCCCTCCTGGCCCATCCATCAACATTGGGGATATACATAACATTGGCCCATAGTCCGCTGGCCTGTCTTATACGGGATATTATGTAGGTCGGGTGACCCATATAATACAGAATTTGTCACTGAAGGGGCTCCCTTCAGTGACACTGCTGTAAAACAAGAGTTTGACCACTCCTATCACAAAACTAAACATGAGTGTCCAATCACAATATTGCGCAAATGGACTTACTTGGATGTGATGCACTAGATTCCGACTGTGTAAGATCACAATGCAATCCTTACAGTACAGCTCCGTACCAAAGCAATCAATACATCGAAATCGAGGGACATCAAGATGACGGTTAAAGCAGACAGTGGCACCAGCATAATCGCCTCTGCCTTTGTGCCAAAGGAACTCAGCTAAGAACATATCCCAATCACCCATCCATAATAGAAGTGGATGGTCCTGATGAATGAGTGAGAATGGCTTATTACTAGGTACAAAAGGAGACCTACACCAGCTGTGCGTTTCCATTGAGTTTTATTGTGACCCTTCACATGCTCCATGTCGCAAATATCATGTGTCATGATCATAATCAAAATTCATATTGAAAACTTCATCATTCATTGTTTCAGTTTCGGTCTGAGGTTCAGTCTGAGAGCTGTTAACTTGAGAACTATGTGCCTGGAAGCCTTGACTGCATGATACAAATGTGTATGTTTGGTGAACAGTTGGGGCATCAGGGTGGGGTGGGGTGTAGACATTAAGCTTGACTCGCTTCCGTTGGTTGACATTTTTGGATGATAGGTGTTGGGGAAGCAGACATCGGACAGTGTACATGACCTGCAGGTCATTACTAGGAATTATACTTGCTAAGATTTGATGTAAGATGATACATTAGATACTATATCATACTTACAGAGGCACTATGGAAAGGCTCGAGGCCAAACTGTTGAGCTTATAACCGTACAAGTGTGATACATCGGTAAGTCATGGTGGTGTCAGATGGCAGACGCAGACGTGCCTCAAAGGTGTGGGAATATGCTGACATACCTTGGCTGATGGCCCATCAGTATTCTGACGAGTCATCCTCTGTCCTTCTCCTGCTTGCAATTAGCCTTGTGTATATCAAGTTTAATGTTGGGCTCCACTCACTCTTGTTGTAGGTGGTGTTATTTATTGGAGTTCGCATTGAATGGGAGGCACAAAGGCTATAAAATGGTGCGAATATCTCAGCATCCAGATTGAAGACTCTACTAACAAACTCTGTACCTATACAAAGGTGGAAATCTATTTGATGTTAGAGTGGTAGATAAAATGAAGTATTAACTCACATGGATTGAAGACTGAGATGTTTCAACTCTAGGACTGGGGCTCATAAGGTGAGTGCACCAGGAACTTTGATATACGGAAAAATAAACTGAAACATTGCATGGTGTGAGCCAACATCAACACATCACCCATCTCTTCCCATTTTGGATGTGCTTACCCTCTACGTCTCCCCCTGTGCCTATTCTTGGGCCGCTTTGTCTTTCTCTCCTTCAGCTCTCTCAGATTCCAACATTATTTTTGCACCAATGGTCATCAGTTGTGTCCTGCATGCTTGACAAGGGGCAATACCCTCCTCATAATCTCCAGTCCACTTTGTTGTTGCATCTCCTCACATGTGTGTGTTGCAGTTCGGTGCAATGACATGTTACTATGACGGTTAACAGTTCTTGTCTTAGCATTGAAATTGCTATGGACAGGTACTAGTATTTGGTCACATACACTTCTAATCTGAGAGATACAACCATTGTACTATACCCTCTGCTGTTTATCATTTGGCTGTGTTATAACAAGACTGCTTACATGTTTGTCCGGATAGGGTGTGAACATGCTTGATGCATGAAGCATCGCTTTGTTGTCATGTTTGAGTGCCTCAATGTCTACCCCCTTTCCAACACATGTTAAAGCAGTGTTGGATCATCCTCAGCTCAATGTCATTGGAAATGGAGGGAATGAACACTCAAGTCTGTACGGTAGTATTAGTAATGCATTACTTTGTAAGATGCTGAGTAATGCATTACATGCTTGTTTCGCTGCCTTATAAATGAGCTTGCCGGTCAATATTCCCTCACTGTGCCTTTCCTTTACTCTGATGTCTGAGTCCCCAGGCTCAACTGCGCGACACTCAGAAGGATCTGCGCCACCTACCAATGATCTTGAATATTGTTCATGTCAGTTTTGTATGGTTCTCCTGTCCTTTCCTCCAACCTCCTTGAGTAGAACCCCAATTTTTTCATTAGTTCAAAATATCGAACATGGTCTGAAATGCTCCATGCTGGTTGGTCCAGGTGTGCAGCCCAGGCCTCATGCACAGGGTGAGTAGCTTTTCTGACACCTCTACGAAACTGATCATTTTGCCACCAGGGTTTTCCTGTTATGCACACTTCATTGTCGACCCTTGGTTCATTTACTATAGCATGCATACCCCCGTCATCACCTGATCCACCACTGATGAGTCTTACTGGTGCACTTTTTTCAGTTACCTGAAACTCTACTGTTCACTATAATGCCCTACTTCAATGGAGAGGCAGATGCAGATGTCAGGTGGGTCAAACACGACACAGCCTTATATAAGGATCTTGTTGGTGCAATGGCCAATGAATGCTTTGTATACCTGTACCATGGGATCCTCTACAACATACCGGCAGTGCCTGCCAGATTGGACCCTATTACTGTGTCACTTGTGGGTGATATATTGGTGTTTTTAATCACTGGTAAGTCAGTCCTGTCTGACATTGCACGTACTTACTGAGCACTTGTATCCAGGGATGAAGTCGCAGAGAATATCGAAGGCTTCTCTGATGTGGTTTATGCCGTCACTTTGCTCACTGTTGGAGAAGTCCTTCTTTACACTGCAATTAAGAAGGGTAGAGGTACACAAGTGTTAAGTACGAACTTAGTGCACATCAATTTATCTGCCCCCTAATGTAGCTCGCAATTTTGTCTTATTCAGGTCTTCTAAGTAACGGACGCTTCGATGCTAGTAGGGGGTCTAAGAGCAACCTGCAAGGCATATATTTCAGATGCTCTGGTAAGTTCAGCGCTAAAAAAAACTCTATTGTAGTTGTCGATCACTTGCCTTCAAGGATTGCTGAGCCCTCTGCATCAGACACGACAGCAATCCAGGAGTTTCCATTCATTACATTTCCACCCTTCCCAAAACCCCCACCGGGTGTGACACTCATCCCTTTCAAAGATTTCAGGGTGCACAGGATACAGTTGTTTGCTGAAGCTGTTGGTGGCCACTGCAATTTCATTACAAGATGGACTCACATGGTGTAGCAGACTGATCAAAAGATTGGCAAAAGTGGGGTCATGAAGTGAGACAGATAGGAGCATTCAAGCATGCAGTAATCAGCTCCAGTGAAGTTCAGGTGGAACACATTTTTGTACTTACTAGATGTATATCTGGCTGCAGGCATTTAATTATTTTCTGACAAATTGCAAAAGTTATTAAATATTTCAGCAAATACATGCTAGCGCTGCTAGCTAGCTACTCAGCTATATAAATGTGAGGGCACTCAATAACATTAAGTGAAGCATCCAGCTTGCACTCGGATTCTATGACAATGGGTACCTACAGAATACAAAACAACCATATGTTCATATGCTTCTCATGTGAATTCACCCCGCTCCCGAATGCCCCCAGTTGTTGCTCCCTGCCTCTCACTAACACAATGTGTGAGCTCACAGCAGTACCCAAGTGGTGCTTCAAGTTTCCCTAGTATGCAAAATTATTTCAGCCAAGACCGACAGCGTATGATGATGGACATACCATGTAACTTTGGTAGTATGGGTAGGGGCCAATCCTACTTGTCTCTGTCGGCTCTCTCGCGAGTGGACTGGAATGGTAATCAAACAATAAGATATCTATTTTTAAAGAACCATAAAAAAAACTTACTTGTACTGAGTCTACTGATGCTGCAAACGGGCTCGTGTCAAGTCATCAGCATTGGGTAAGCAAACCAAAGGATGAGAACATGTACCGATTGAGAGCAGGACACTGCCAGAGCACCTTTCAGCACCAGGTAAACGAGCCAAAAGACTGGAACACCCACTATCTGGAAGTAGAACATGGCCAGAGCATCATCAGCATTGGGTAAGCAAACCAAAAGATGAGGACACACACTATCTGAGAGCAGGATGCAAGTAGGGTGCCATCAGGGTCAGGTAAGTGAGCCAAAAGATAAGAACACACACTGGATGGGAGCGGGACACGGACAAAGCGTCATCAGAGTTGGGTAAGCAAGAGCAAGATGCAGACAGAGTATCATCAGCATCTGGTAAGCGAGCCAAAAGACAAGAATGGTGCACTTACTACAGGACCTGGTTTTGTTTTGCTGAAGGCAAACTCAAATGCCCTGAGCTGTGAAGGCCATTCTAGGTTGATGGTGAAGCTACTCTCATTCGACTCAGAATATCCTCTGATCAAAATCTCGTTTCCGCAGTGACTGTATACTATGGTTTGAGTCACGATAGTGTGATGTCTGAACATTTGAACGAGTAAGCCAAAGTTACCACTTTGGGATGATGACTCTAATTAATACTATGTACAGATAGCCGCTGTACTGGCTCTTGTCACTGACTCTGACTCTTGTGATGTTTGAATCAATCATGAGTACTGAGTACTAGTAAGTGCAATGTTGTAGTCTCCCCTGACAAGTTATTACTGGCAAACCTGAGTGGACATCTTGTACAATACACAGAAAATTGAAGTTCATCGTGAGGATACAGCTGCATGTGCAACTGCACCTGATAGTATGATCTACTTGAAATTTGAATTTGAACTACCTAAACTGCCCCATAATGTATTTTGGTATGTATCCATCTAGCCAGTGACTCCGAGTCAGGCTCATTGTTAACTTGTACTAATCTCTTGGAAGCATGATTTCAATATCCCAACGACACATAGAAGAGCCCGGGCCTATTCAACATCATAACAAATGATGGTGTCATTTTTTATTCAAAGAAGTGCCAGCCCCATTCACCATGTATAAGGAACACACATGTCATGCTTCTGGAATATTCAAGATAAGTTCTCGATTATGACTGGATGCTCTCTCATTCAAACTTCCATTGGTACAAAATTCAGGGCACACTGGAGTGATTTAATGTGCTATCTATGTTACAAGAACATCTAGATGCTTGGGCCCCCACCATTTTTCTCCTAATCCTCCTCGTATTAGCCCTCGCGTCATACCCTTACCCCGACCTTACCCTTGTCATCCTTGCCATTCTCGCCTTCCCTTTCGCTCTCTATCTGTCGCTTCAGCAGAGCCAGTACATCTGGCCGGATCTGTTCGCTGATGAAGCATATCCATGCTCCGTTCCACCACCTGACTGATCCTGTGGACAGTCCCCCTGCCCTTACCGTCTGGACGGTAACCTATGATATGATGCACGACGCATCCCCTTTACCTTGTTCCCTTTCTTGATCTATGACTCTGTGCACAGTCGCACATGTTACTTATATTTAGCTCCACAGTTGCACGATCGTGCCCCTGCGCATTTCACTTCTTATTCTGATCTTTGACTCACTTTCTTATCCGCACATTCAGGATTCACCCGTGTCTCACCTCGAACGTGCCTTCCTTTTATGGTTATACCCTTTACCATTTACTTCTCTTGGTAGTACGAGTTATCATCCACTAATACGCTTCCTGTCCTCTATATAAACTCGCTACCATGTAACATATTCCTTAACTTGAATCTACTTGGTTCTTGACCTCCTACTCTCACCAGAGTGATCCTTTCTGCCTAGCCAGCAGTCTATATTCTATCTTCTTATCTGCTCTTCGCAGATAAGCCTATAGTCTCGATCTTTACTCATCGACTTCGTCGACGAGCAAAGCCCCTGTTAACTAGTCGGACTTCTGTCCTTCTAATTAACGACGATCTTACGATTAACCTTCGGGTGTCGTAAGCCTTGGCAGATACAGCTCATCGTCTAGCATCCACTTGACATAAGCTACCCGATTTGGACATAGGCGTCAAATCTTACTTGCCGAAGCCTCGCCAAGTAAGACCCCTAACCTTGTGCTAGCCCAAGGATGTCCTCTACCGTTGACGACACACGCTCTGTTTGACCGTCGCCAACAGATACCATCCAAGTTGTAACAATCTATTCCTACACAACGACAGAGTTTTTTGTCCTTCCATCACTATTCCAAGTCGCAAGTTCTTGACTGCTTGACTTCAAGTTGAGCTCCAATCCACTCTCATTCTGTCATGTTTGCTTACTATTTCACACTTGCTTATTGTTCCGTGCTTGACTACCCTTTTACTTAGGGATCACTTTTATTATGTTTGCAATGTAATATTTCCCCAATTCTGCACTGTCACTGAAGTCGATGTGGCCCACCCGCCTTCATGATCTGTCCTGGACTCTGGCTGCAGCCACTGCATGAATTCAAAACACATCTGCACAGAGGATTTGATGGTCATGTGAACTGCTGTATATTATGTTCGGGTCTGTCAGTCTAGCCTTGGTCGTTGTAAGTCAATTATCCCCCTTCAAGCCCCAAGCCCTGGGCTGTTGAGGTTCTGCTGGACAACGCATTATGAGACTTGCACATTCATCCATTCATTCAGATAACCATTGAGCTGGGTTCAAACATTACGAATCTTCCTTTCAAAAACAAAATATTTTCAGTTGGTGTGTCCTGTGTCCCTTTCTAGCGTGATTACAGCCACACTCTCTTAGTCATGTCACAGATACTCACAAGGCAATAGGACTCAGTGCACCATAAGTTGTGGCTGGGCTCATCTCAGTCGACAACCTCCTACCTTTCAATTCAACACACGATTCACATGTCTACCAACTGAACATGTATGGCTTTCACAAAATCAACAGAGTCCGTACCTATCTCCACTCATTTTACTATCTAATATCTCATAAAACAGACACCACAGGCCCAATGTACATCATCAACATCCTAGACTTGGGAATTCTGCCACCCCAAATTCCTCCGTGCATGTCCAGACCTTTTGGATGCCACCAAACGTAAAGCTCTCAAGCTTGATTGTTGTGAACATAGACAGTAAGTCCCACTCAATTCCCACCACCAAACTCAAATTCATCTAACCCTTAGCATCAAACTCCCTGGCGAAGTCACCTGTCTTCTAAACAACATGCGAGGTGAGAACAAGGCCCTCTAGCACGAGATGGACACATCAGCTCCCTGTACAAATACAGGATGGTGTCGACATATATATATTGACCAATGTATTGTAGAATCTTGCCCACATCATGTTTTTGTACATGGTTGCTATTTAGGCTTGGAGTGATTACTTAGAAAGAAATAACACCGCATGAAACAGAGCGCAGTGAAAGTCAGTAACACTGCACTTTAGTAACATTGTGATGGCACCCAGCTGCACTGGTCCGCACATTTATTTAAGCCTAGTGCGGGTGTGGTCACACTGAAGTACGGCTGTCTTGTCTTTCATTAATCAGACATTAACTTCTACAATTTGCACTGAGAGTAATATACAGTACACTAGTGTCTGGCCACCGAACAGCAAGCAGAACAGATGTGCCAAGAGCCAGCTTTTAAGATTCGTTGACTTCTGTGGTTTGGTTCCCACCTTCCCACTGACTCTGGACCTATCATCCCTTCATCTACTTGATAATGGTGCGTCGTCGTGGGCCAAAGCCTTGGGCTACTGCAGAACAGCAAGAATTCCTGTTAAGCAGAATGGGTGAGTATTTTATTTGTCAAAAGACAAAAGTATACACAGAATTCTTTCTTGACACATGGACCATGTTTGAGGCACAATGGCCAGAGCGCATCAATGGTGTCCAGTTGGAAGGAGACCTCACACAGGCCCAGACAACAGTACTGTGTAATGCCCAGAGTCATCATAAAATAGTAAGTATCCAATGCATAAAATTTGGTTGCATCATACTAACCTGCGGGACCTTCTAGCTGATCAAAAGATAGTATGGATGGCAGACTAACATTGCACGTAACGCATGAGCAGGGGGATTAAAAGGAGCGCTTGACATGAGTGAAACTCTGAGTGGAGGAGAGGAGGTATCAGGACGAGCTCCACAAGAAGTAGAAATTTACTCACAGATTTTCTACAACAAGTGCATGAAGGGTGAAGTGGATGCAGCAATTGAGGCCAAGGGTATCACAACATGTGGCCAAAAGCTTGCAAAACGGAAGGTCCTCACTCGTGCTATATATGCTGTTGAAGATGGTAGCGTAAAAGCTGAGGTCAAAGCAAGGCACCAAGAAGCCTTTGCAATCTGGCAAAAAAAACATGAACTAGCTAAAGCCGGTTTTGTTCACAAAGTTGAGCAAGAGGAGAAGATTAGGTATGTCCTGATTCATAACGGATAACTTGTTCTCACCTATACATGCAGAGCCTTCAGCAAACTTGGAGTACATCTTGATCGCATCTTCTGCCACCTGTCCCATAAGACAGGTGGACTCAAGTTCACCTGTATCGCAGGAGGACAAGACCCAACTACGGGGGACATTGTAGTTCTTGAGTAAGTATTGATTTCCCACACGCTGAAATTAACTCACTGGATCACGCAGCTACCATCTCAGGGAGACAGGAATGGGAAATGAGTTTCCAGCCCAATATACTGAGTTTGGCAAAGTTTGGACTGCCTATGCAGATTTTGTTAAATTGGCAATTAGTAAGCATCTATCAAATATTACATGATGTTGCTTACCTTGTTCAATCAGCTCACGATGACAAGATGTTAGCTCTAGTACAGGATCCAAATACTGCTGCAGACGAGGTGGCCAATGAATCAGAGGAAATTTTTGGGGAGGGTAACGAAGAAGATCATGACAGTGAGGAAAAGGTAGCTGAGGAGGAAGGTGTCATGGATAACGAAGTGCTTGGAGCTTGGCACAATATTGAGCTGGGGCTGAATGGCGGCCTTTATCAGTTTAACCTCACAGTAAGTAATGCATTTATCATATGTTAAATTCTCATCATTAATGCATCACACATTGTAATGCATTTCTGGTAATGCATTACCTTCAAACTCATGTAGGAGGATGAAAGGTCTACCATCAAATCATCACCTATGGGCACTGGGACCACCATCAAATCATCACCTACAGGTGCTGGGACCACCACTAGTACGGTACCATTGATCATCCCTGACAATAGTATTCCCCTTGCTTTTGACCAGTTCAACTTATCTGACTTTGACACTTTCTTTGCAAGCCTACCACCGCTGGAGCCCTATGACCAATTCACTGGCCCATCTTGTCTTCAGGATCTTGACTTCAGCTTCATGCATGACTCCTCTGACTCATTTGATTATCAATCTTCCCCACCCATCACTCGTGAACTGACAGATCAGATTTTACCTGTGTTCTCATGTGATACAGCTATGCCTGGTAGTCCACCATTCTCTCATTCCAATCATTTACCGCCTACTACACCTTTCAGTGCGAGCACCTCTGGCATCAACATAATAGATCCCAATATACCTGACCCTCTTACTGGTGTGATGGCTGGTCTAGAAGGTCCATGTCAAACAACACGCCACTATGTTCCATCCACATGTGAGCATATTCTCAATGCAATCGGGTCGTCAGGTGCACACATGCACCCACCTGTCTCTATTGATAAAGAAAACAACAAGCGACGGAAGGCCAATAGCACTGGAGCAGGCCCACAATCCAGGAAGTAAGACCGTTGTTTCTATACATTCCCCTCATATAGTTACTTACAGGATTCTTATGACAGGAAACAGAAGCACGCTTGAATATATTCATATTTGCTGGCACTCAACATCTACTATGTCACCTCATGTATAACTTGTTGTCTTTCTTGTCGCTTCATCGTAAACTCTCGTCCTTCTGGATTTTCACTTATCTTTTCTTGCAGTCTTGTATGTTTGTTTGCAAAGCCCCATGTTGTGTCGTGTGTGTCCTTGATGGGTGATGTTGCCCGCTGCATGTGGTTGTGTACCACCCCACTTTATTACTCTCAAATACCATCTGTCATCCTTTGAATCC
>NW_024542181.1:0-83323 GCF_016758785.1 Suillus bovinus
AGTATGATTTTTTCACTTTGGAAATATCGTGCTAACCATAATGAACCAATTGTACGGTTTGTTGGGTATAAGGAAGGCGACTTCTATGATTCACTGGCTAAGAAGGGGGATGTAAGTAAAAAATCAAGGAAGAAGGGAAAATATGTCGAGGTATCATCGGATGAGGACGAGGTACTGAAGAAGACCCCCCAAGCCAATCTTGCTTCTGACAAAGAGGAAGACTTGGAACGTCACACCCCATCTCTTTCTAATTCCTGCCCAAAATTCCATATGGGTGGTGACACAGTCAGTTATCTTCAATCCCTCTCTAACCTCCCATCATACCATCATCTGTTGGCCACAGTTCAAAAACTTTCCAACACAGTATGTATAATTCACTACTTTTGTGATACAGCATTAAATTTGACTCTTTTTAAAAGTAAACTCCAGATCCTAAGGGCAAGGCTAGAAAGCAACATCTGCCTGTCTGGGCATCTTGGACGTGGTCTGAGCCCTATCTACCTCAAAATATGCACAATAATATTCAGGCGTCCATTGTGGCTTTGGAGGAACTAGGCAACTATATCATCAAATCCCGTGGTTGGGGTATGATTGTTGTCCTGGGCCTTGGACTCCTCCTTCGTGAGTGTCGCTGCGCTCAGGAGTATGAGGCAGATGAGGCTGGAGATGATGTGCCTCAATATTTGGGCGACTCCATCCTTGGCATAGAGGTAGGAGATAAGGTTGAAGAGGCAATTACCAGAATCCAGGTGAAGGTGGATGCAATGCTTCCAGATGGTAATGAGAAGCAGATGACAGTGGGGGAAGAAGTTCATATGAGGCGTCTGGAGAACAAAAGGCAGGTGAAAGAGAGGAGGGAGGTGGAGCAGGCAAGGGTGGCAGAGGAAAAGAGAGTGGCTGAGGAGGCTTGGGTTGTTGAGGAGGCTTGTGTTGCTCAGGAGAAGAAGGCTGCTGAGGAGAAGAGGGTTGCTGAGGAGAAGAGGGTTGCTGAGGAGAAGAGGGTTGCTGAGACGTCTCGGATCACTGAGGAGAGGGCTGCCACATCAAAGAAGGCAAGCAGTACTAACACTGGGGGAAAAGGGAAGGGTAAATGCCCAGCAACAGATGTGGATGATTCAGTCATGAAAAAGGTGAAGACATCTGCTCCTCCTAATCCTCCTCGTCGCTCTGCCAGAGACAAAGTAGCTTCAAAGAAGTATAAGAACTGAGACATTATCATTAGCACAATACCTTAGAATTCCCTTCTTGCAGTTTGTTGTCATATACACCTCGATTTTCATGTATATTTTGAGTAACATTGATGTTAGCAGAGTATACACAGAGGAAATGACCAACCCACTGATACCTTATTGGCCTATTGGCCAGCCAGTCTGTACAGCATGTAGGCCATGGTCGGCCGCCCTCCTGATATTATATTGGCCCAGTGGGCCAGCTACCCTATGCTGTATGCAGGGCAGGGGCGGCCGACACTGAACACTGTTTGGCCCATTGGGCCAGCCAGTCTGTACAATATGTAGAACATGGCCGGCCGGGCTACTGATAACATATTGGCCCATTGGGCCAGCCAGTCTGTGCAGTATGTAGACTATGGCCGGCCGGCCTCTGAATAACATATTGGCCCATTAAGCCAGCCTCCCTAGTCACCATGTAAGGAGTGTAGGTAGACTGTATTTTTATTTTTTATTCAGTCACCATTTATATTATCCCATATGAGATACATCTTTGGTTACATGAGTGAGGTTGGCTAGACTTACTCCTGTATGGAATCTCATTTTATATTAGAGAATTTAGGACAGCCTGCATAAATATTCAGGGTGCAAGGTTGGCCAGATCTACAGTTATCAATTGGTCCATGAGACACTATCACTCCAGGATACAAAATGCATCTCACACATCCACAATTCACTTTATGGCCTCAATGATACCTCTGAACTGCTATTTGGCAACTGATAATGATTTTGCTAATGAGTCACATGTCTCATGGAGTGATAATGAGCAAAAAAAAGGTCGCTTCACTGTTTGAGTGTTGTCCATGAACAGTTTTATATTTTTCTCTGAAACTTCAGATATGCAATTTTGACATATACTACTTGCTGGGAAAAATACAACCAAGTTTGTATAAAGTGTTGTAAAAGCACAGTACTTCATTTTTCAATTTCACATCTCAAGTACTGATTGATAACTGTACTTTGATATGCTGGTTTCACCTATATAAGTAGCATAGAAATATCATTCTCTATATGAGGCATGAACCTGCAGGGGTCCTACATCATCAGCGAAATATATCTTTTCTACTTATGGGGGGGTTCTGCATGACCGGCCTATACAGACAGTGCAGAGATATCATGTTCTGTCTTAGGCATCGGCCTGCAAGGTTCTGCATGGCCGGCCTATACAGGCAGTGCAGAGATATCATAGACATTGGCCTGCAAGGTTCTGCATGGCCGGCCTACACAGGCAGTGCGGACACCGGCCGGTGTCCTGTACACCTGGTTTTGCAGGCCAATGTACATGTCCTATCAACAAGTTATGCAGTACTATAAGACTGAAAGGTGTGACCACAGCTACCACTATTACATGCAGTTCAATGTAAGTTTTGTGGCCTCGTGTGTGTGTATCAATACTAACCCACCTACCAACACATCACAGAATAACGATGTCCCAAAACCAGTGCAACACAAACCTTACCTCGGTGATCTCTTGGTGCACCTGATGAAGGGTTGCTATTTCAACGGACCGAAGTCGATCGGCACTGTGTTTGCACATAAATTTGTTGATATCACAAAGAACTGAGACAATTGGCCTGAGGTCCCCATTCCTATGGTCGCTTTGACTAGTACTTCGGTAATGTGTTCTGATTTAGTGGTGTTATGTCTTAATCGAAATTTTGTAGGTGTATGCAGTGCTCTTTTGGAAGGCCCAGGGGTCTCCTCCTAAGTTCAACTTCACGGGGAACCAGTTTAGCGAAGTCTATGTTCTCCATGTGCAATTTCTCAAGGGCATGAAGACAAATGCCCCACACAAATTCCACAAACTCATGGCGGACATTTTTGCTACAATACAGTATGTACAATTTCTTTCTCTGGCCATCTTAATTCACCCCAAGTCTTGTGCTGGCAGGGACCTCATGCACATCAAGAAGATCACTACTGATTTGAAAGATGATGCACTCGCATTCCTTGACTTCGATGGGATGGACGAGTAGTAGGTATTCAATGGTGGTTCACATTGCTACTCTCAAAGTTGTCTAATACAGTACATAACTCACTCTCACTCATAAAACTAGAAAAACCTCACACATAAGCTGAGGCCGCAAACAGCTGACCTGAACCAGAATTTTGGACTCAAAGAGGCCTTGCTCGAGGTTGCTGCCATTGACTTTGTAACCTTCATACAGGAAAAGTGGCCATGAGTTTTCCGACACGATATAGTCTGATGTTCTATTGCGAATGCCAGCCTTCACGCTGTCCAAGCATTAACATTGTACAGTAATCAATGGAGGTTATTGCTCACAGATTATTATCCTAATCCCATTCAGAAGGGCATAGCAACTTCCCAGAAACGTCGTGTAGGAAGCTGCACGACTGCTTGTCATCAGATCAAAGTAGCTGGGAAGGGTGAAAGTCTTCATTGAGCCATGTAGCGACTAGGTCCTTGAGAGTGGAGGTGTCATCACCGCGTGCTGCATCTGCACCTCTCTTAAGCTATAATGTTGTCAATGTACAGGGCGAAAAGTCTTGAAATTGATAGTACCCACCTTTTTTTTCATGTCTTCGCAATCATCGACGTCAAGTTCTGCAAGCTTCTCATGCAGCCAAGGCAAAACCTGCGTGAGTAAGATGTAGCCATATTGTAAGCGGTCCTGTCTAAATGGCAAAATTGAATGCACCATGGAATGAAAAAGAAGACATACTCTCTAGTGCTTTCTTCTTGCTCCTCATACCTGTGGTTGTTTTTGGCGATCAAATCTTCCAAATTGGTATAAAGCACAACAATATGACGAATCGCCCTGCCTTGCGCAATGTAAAAGGTTGTCTTTCTATGAGAAGCAAGAAAAATGAGGTATGGGGTGAGCAAGGTGGTAGGTGACGCACATATTACAGTGACATATTTCCATATTATACGGGTCACCCGACCTACATAATATCCCATATAAGACAGGCCAGCGGATGATGGACTGATGTAATGTATACCCTCAATGTTGACGGATGGGCTGGGAGGGATATTATTTCTGATGGAGGCAGGTGGGCCCATGTGTGGAATATGTAGAGTAGATGAGTGGGCCATTGGACATGAATATTCTATAGACAGATGGGCCGAGGTAGTTGGATATTATGTAGATGGGTGTACCAAGGTAGGTGGGTATCAGAGAGACAGGTATGCCGAGGGTACTTGTCATCACATACACAAGTGGGCCCAGATATATACTATATTAGATGGGTGGGCCGGCCGAGGGTACATTGTGTCACATACACGGGTGGGCCCAGATATATATTATCTTAGATGGGTGGGCCGAGTGTCAAGGAAGGTGGGTATCAGATAGACGGGTGGGCCAGCCGAGGGTACTTGTTATCACATACACAGGTGGGCCTAGGAATATATTATATTAGACGGGTGGGCCGAGGGCGGTATATAATATAGACAGGTGGGCACAGGTGAATGATAATTGTAAAAAAATGCAGTACCGATTGCTGAGTAGCTAATTCGGGTGAAGCGTAATGAGTTCCTGCAGCTGCATGTTCATTACTATTGCATTGCTGTATGAGAAGCAAGGTTCTGACTACCGAAATTTGAGTGAAGTGTACTGAGTTCTGAGACCCAGGTGTCAATAAACAAATATCTGATATCCAGCACACTTCCAATGATCGGGTATTTCATTGAGCAATGGGTGGTAATATATCTTCGACAGCCAACATCATGGAAGGTTCTCTTATCAGAATCTCATGTTCACCACCTACCGAACACCAAATGCCAAGTTCCGACTACCGAAATTTGAGTGAAGCATGCCAAGATCCGAGCCCCGGGAGTCGACAAACAAATATCTGATATCCAGCACACTTCCAATGATCTGGTATTTCGGCTCCCTTATCTGATCCTGACTATCTCCACCCCCTTTAACACCAACCTCTGGTCCAGAATTCAGCTTCTGATTTCCCAATATTGACTTCATCATGAATGGTTCTTCCACTTCTGCAATTGAAATAAGCCTCTGGCGCACTTGGGCCCTGACAGTCACTCACGAGGCATGTGAATATACTGCACAGAAATTCAATGCAGAGAAGACAGGAGGAGACCCGGTGATACCTTCTCCTAACCTAAACACTGATCTAGTGATGGCCTGCAATCAATTGGTAGATCGCCTCATAAAGGCATGTAAAAATCCGAGTGGGTCTTCCTGCAGATTTGGAAAATTCATTTGATCATTCAAATTCCTTCATCACAGTTCAGATGAACATCAACATTGGAAGATATAGCAGATTGATCTCCCCGAAGAACACCATGCACAATGAGGAGAAAGAGGAGAAGTTGCTTAAGAGATGTCCTCCCGGCCATAAGGGGACAAGGTTTGTGGACATACCCGCCATCATTCTAGATGTGTCCAGCACCATCATCACATGGTACCTCCCAGACGCCCTGACAGCCAAAACACAGGTGTGTGATATAGATTGTTACTCAATATATATTAAATACCCAATGGTAACCACAGAAGGAAATTTTGGCAGCCACCCTCCGAGTTTGGAAAGAAGTATGAAGGTTGATGGGAATTGGCGAACCAATCCGGAGTGGTTCAAATGCTGCTCGGAAGATGTTGGCCTACCTGCCGGGTGCATTAATTTATCTCTGGCATGGTTTCAACAGGGGCATAAGATAGGATTTGATAGGATGATGATTTTGGTAGTTGAGCACACCAATCCCATAGAATCTAGCAGACACGGAGGTATCTGCATCATTAAAGGGACCATTGTCCAAGGGAATCCTAAATGCCATTGCAAGGCTGGCAGCCATCGCATCAGCGGCGCTCAGGATCATGCATCCGGAGCAGTACTGGGCAGGGTTACAAACATTTTCAAGCCTCGGAGAAAAGGCAGAAAGCAAGGAACTGCCAAGAATGTCCAAGATCCTCCAGTACTGGGCATCCGTGTTTAACACGCTATCCATCATTTCCAATCGTCAAACCCCATATCGTATGATTGGATTTTCCGGAAGGATTGTCAGACATGGGGTTCATGAGGTGGAGGGGGATAGGGTTGGGTGGGCATGGTATATGAGGGACTCTGTTCATATTTATGCCAGGGTTCCCTCATGCGGATGGGCTAGGGTGGATTGACAAACCCTACCACCATGTGGAAGATGAAACAAGTAGAAAGTGTAATTACCCGCATCAGTACCTGCTTTCGACTACCAAGTATGAACTGTCTCTCTTGATGACACTCGAGGTCCGAAATCCATAGCAGATGCATACAATAACTGTCCAGAGCCTTCCGTGTCTCTTGATGATACTCGAGCACCAACACATTCAGCACGAGAGAGTGGGGGTTCAGTTGTGGGGCGCAGTTACAAAAGGCCGGCCCTGGGTTGGAGTAGCACAGAAGATATCATCGACCTTACCCTAGGCAATGCTAAGAAGAACGGTCTGTTGCAAAAGGAACCTACAAGTCAAAAGGGCACAGAGAAGCAAAGAAATGTAAGTATGAATGCTGCTGTACAAATTTGAAAATGGTACTGGGGCGATGGCTATCATTGTATTTAGACTCAGATCCTATTGACAGTCATCAAGGCCAGGAGCTCGGTAACCGGGTCTTGGCACTCGGGTCTTGATATTTGGACCTCGGTAGTTAACTGCCAGGAGTCGGGAATCGATAATGGAGATCTGGAACTTGAAGTTCGATATTCAGCAGTCAACATTCGGCACTCGACACTCGGTAGTTATGTTCCAGGAGTCAGGAATTGGTAATGGAGAATCTGGAACTCAGAGTTCGATATTCGGCAGTAAACATTCGGTACTTGACACTCGGTACCCAACATTTTGGAACTCGGTCATCAGGACTTGATATCCGGCACTCGGTAATCGGGACTCGATATCTGGAACTCGACACTCGATATTCGGAGTTCGGTAAGTGGGTCTCGGCACTCGGGTCTCAATATTCAGACCTTGGTAGGTAAATTCCGAAAGTTGGGAATTGGTAATGGAGAATCTGGAACTCGGAGTTTGATATTTGGAGCTCGGTAATTGGGTCTCGGCACTTGGGTCTCGATACTTGGACCTCGGTAGTTACGTTCTGGGAGTCAGGAATTGGTAATGGAGATCCGGAACTTGGAGTTTGATATTCGGCAGTAAACATTCGGTAGTCGATGCTCGGTACCCGACATTTTGGAACTCGGTAATCGGGACTCGATATCCAGAACTCGGTAATCAATATTCAGAACTCGACACTTGATATTCGGAGTTCGGAAATCGGGTCTCAGCACTCAGGTCTCGATATTTGGACCTCGGTAGTTAAATTCTGGGAGTCGGAAATTGGTAATGGAGATCCGGAACTCGGAGTTTGATATTCAGCAGTCAGCATTCGGTACTCAACACTCGGTACTCAACGTTCAGAACTCGAAACTGGATATTCGGAGTTCGGTAATGGGGTCCCGGTAATCAGGACCCGATATCTGGACCTCGGTGGTCAGGACATGGTGATGCACATCTGCACCATTTATTTCGGGACTCGCCATATAACATCATGTTAGATATTGCAATGTTTACAAGCAATTTTCAGTACTCATAAAACACATATGCGACTTGCACTTCAACATTTCCAACTGAGTGACTAGAGCTACTCTCCTCTGCCTCTCTTCAATCTGTCCAGCATGGCAGTGTAGATTTGTATCTCTGCCATCTTGTCACGGATGCCCTCACGTTGCTCTTCAAGTAATGTCAGGAGGCATTCTCTAATCCACCTCAGTCCCATCAGTGATGGAACTGAGGTATGATCCACCTGCTCCGGAATTGTCAGACCATCATTCTCAATGCCATCCTAGAGCAGATCAGTCATGAATCAAGGAAATGGAATAAGAATCTTACTAGCCAATGCTGGTAGTGAAAGATACAGCAAGTCATCACCCGATCCCATTGCCATGGTTCGTTCGGGATTTCAGTTTCTCCCATCCACCATGGGGTATCATAGCCGGATACAATCCAGGATGGATCTCTGGGATCTGCAATGTCATGAAACAAACAGATGTGATAGGAAAAGATGTGATCCGGAACCGTGTTCCAGGTGTGACCGGGAATCAAATGAAGAATATGAGCAATAGGGCTGGGAACGACCGAAATGATGTTCCTGACAGCTGAGTACTGGAGGATGGGCATGACAAAAGTCTGTGGAAGATGTCAGCATTAACCACCAGTGTCGTCAGGGTCTTACAGTGATCTCCCATTGCAGCCCAGCTTTGAAGTGCCTGATCCGAGCCAAAGGGGGAAGATTGTTGTTTGCAGCCTCTGCCTGATATTGGGAGATGGATGCGTGAATGTGCGATGCAGACATCAACATAGTAGCTGAAATGTCTGCAGGAGTGAGAGTGAGGGGCCAGTACTCATTGAGGGAATTCTGATTGTCAGAAGTGGATGCAGGAGAAGGATATAATTCAGGCATGGCTGATGCAGGAGTATCACACTGGCAATGACAATGACAGTTGGTTCAGATGTGAAGATATCATCCACTGATGGATGGATAAATTTTTCAAACTCTGACATGGGCTGATCCGGCCAATTCCCGGGACTAAATTTGTATATCGAAATGATTGTTATATCCCATCGGCAATAAACCATTCATTCATCTTGGGAATCTATCAAAACAGTCTGCAGGTGTTGAAACGCTGCCTGGGCGTCCTGCGCCAGCAATGAATACATTCAGGGTTGCCTTCCGGAGTAGCATGCATGACCCGGAAGTCGTTTCGTGAATGATTCCTGCATCTGGTCGCCCCATTGGGTTGCTTTCCACAAGAAAAAGTTACATGTCCAATCCATCTCGAATTGGACCAACATCAGCTCTTCCTTCCATCGATCCTGTAGTGCCTTTGCCTGGAGCCAGTGAACTTGGTAAACTTCATATTTGTCCGGTCAGCTCAATGTCAGACGTGTCGAGCATTAGGGAACTCACATTCCTCATTCCATGATTGATCCGGACCATGCATGTCGACCTCGATGGACCAGAACCACATGAGGGATTCATTTCATTGACCACGGGCATTCGGATCACCCACGGCAGTGCTGACTTTGAGCTGCTCACAAAGCAGGGGTTTGTACTTCTGAAGTTGGCCATGCCTCGTGTCAAGTTTCATCATTTGTGTTCTGGTCTTGGTATATATACTCGCATGCAGGGAGACAGCCTGCTGCACTAACGTCACCTGCGACCAGGCTCGAGTTTTCAGGGCTTGAGATTTGGCTTGCCTGACCGTCGTTCGGAATAGGACTGCCTCGTTGCACAAGTGAATGCGGAGGTTGTGAAGTGCATCATTTGCCTGCCCTTCGCGAAGGGAGATCTCCAGCAGAATGAGATCCTATGCCATCAAGTGTCTGCATCAATCTACCCCGAGGTTTGATGGCAATGGGATCGCAATGAGCTTGGGCGAGTTCATCCATGTATCAGATGTCTCAGTAAAATCTTCTGGGTCATCATCGAGATCATCTAGGATGTCTACGTTCAAGTTGTCATGATCGTCATCTCCATCGAATCCCTCTCCGAGATCGTGACAGCAGAATGTGTGAATCCATCTATCTGGCCTTGGAGACAATCTCGTTGCCAGGCAAGGTCTAATCTCTGTGTCTCCATAGTTCGTTTTCCGATTCTTTGGACCTCAATGAGCAATGCAATTTGAGCCTCCTTGATTGCCAACCCCATAGATATCGATGTCGCCACAGATCTCCGAGATGGTGCTGCATTATGGGCATTACCCTGCTCTAGCAGTCCAAGTTTGATCTCCTTTTTGCTCGGTGCTGAGTGCGAAATTAATTCGGACTTCTATGGAGACATGGTCAGCTTACCCTTCTTGATATTTATCTTGTAAACATCCATTGCCGCAGGATCATTTATTCTGCTGGATTGAGCGATCATCTTGTTGGCCAACCATTCTGTCTTCAAATTGGCGGGTGCTGCTTCATCGAGTCTGTCGATGTTACAAGAACATCTAGACGCTTGGGCCCCTACCATTTTTCTCCTAATACTCCTCGTATCAGCCCTCGCGTCATACCCTTACCCCGACCTTACCCTTGTCATCCTTGTCATCCTCGCATTCCCTTTCGCCCTCTACCTGTCGCTTCAGCAAAGCCAGTACATCTGGCCGGACCCTTTCGCTGACGAAGCATACCCATGCTCCGTTTCACCACCTGACTGATCCTGTGGACAGTCCCCCTTGCCCTTACCGTCTGGACGGTAACCTATGATACGATGCACGACGCATCCCCTTTGCCCTATTCCCTTTCTTGATCTCTGACTCGGTGCGCAGTCGCACATGCGACTTATACTTAGATCCGCAGCTGCACGATCGTGCCCCTGCATGTTTCACTTCTTATTTCAATCTTTGACTCACTTTCTTATCTAGCACGTTCTACCTCGATCGAACGTGCCTTCCCATTATAGTTATACCCTTTACCGATTGCCTCTCCCGGTAGTACGAGTTATCACCCGCTAATACGTCTCCTGTCCTCTATATAAACTCGCTACCATGTACTATATTCCCTAACTTGAATCTACTTGGTTCTTGACCTCCTACTCTTAACTGAGTGATCCTTTCTGCCTCGCCAGCAGTCTATATTCTATCTTCTTATCTGCTCATCGCGGATAAGCCTATAGTCTCGACCTTTACTCATCGACTTCGTCGACGAGCAAAGCCCCTGTTAACTAGTCGGACTTCTGTCCTTCTAATTAACGACGATCCTTACGATTAACCTTCGGGTGTCGTAAGCCTAGGCCGATATAGCTTATCGTCTTGCACCCGCGTGACATAAGCTACCCGATTTGGACATAGGCGTTAAATCGTACTTGCCGAAGACACGCCAAGTACGACCCCTAACCTTGGGCTAGCCCAAGGACGTCCACAGACCGTTGACGACACAAGCTCTGTTTGAGCGTCGCCAACAGATACCATCCAAGTCGTAACAGTCGAAAGCCTTTTCACTTTTAGCAATGCAATTTTTTCCCTGCTTGTATTTACGGCAAAGGGTCCTTTTCATGTGGATCATCTTGCAGAAGTTGGAATCATTCATCTGAAAATCAAGACATTCCTGTCGATGAGGGGACGACATTCCCTGAGCAGTGGGGGAAATTAGGTTCAGATGTGCCCAGAGAGTCTCCATGATCTCCCCATCTATCCGGCCAATGCCTTCAATGAAATTCGACGCATATCGGACATAGCAGCTGTCTTGATGTCCATGCACGTGCCACAAACCGATGCTGGGAATGATGGTCAATTCCAGTACCATTTCAAGAAATCGGCTTTGATCCACCTGAACCCGAAGGTGCTTGTTGTATTGACAGTTGATGTCATAAAAGGTGACAGCCCTGGTAATGCCTTCCATGTTGTGCTGGGCAGCCTCGCAAAGGGCATAATCCATGTTCATTTGTCTGCAAACGATGCATGATCAACTTGTGAATGTAGAACTTCATGTTCGGCTTGCCTTTTGCCTTTCTGGAAATTGACCATCACATAAGGCACAAAGCAGCCATGGCAGGCACAAGCAACTCCCCCGATACCTGTCGACTCCAGCTTGTGCCGAGTCGCATTTGCTTGATTTACTGCCCAGTGATTGTTGCAGCTAGATTTTTCCAAAGTGTCAGCAGCCTCTGCAAGATGCACTTTATACCTGTCCTTTCCCACCATGAACCCCAGCCCATCTGCAAGCCATACTTCATCAAATGGCTTGATGGGATGCAAGTGTTTGGCTTTGAAATTACTGTCCATCACAAATGACCGGGTATATTTCCAGCTTGGAGTTCTTATCATCACTTAGGTCACTTAAGTATGAAACTAGACTCACTCATCAAGTGTTTCATTCCCTGACAAGGATATGTTGATCCCAGGCGGAGGACATGTTAGGCAAAACAATGCGAGATCTCTGGCATTCGGGGCATTGAAACGATGACCGAAGCCATGCCATTTCATGGTCTTCAACTGCCTCCACTGTCAAGCGACTCTCATGAGCTCTCTGTATCAGTCCTTGCCAAGTGCCTTGTCAATATAATGTCCTTTAGATGAAGGAGATATATAATTACTGGAACAAGGTGAGGAAACATGCTGGAGGTCATTCGCCGGAGCTTGCTGTAATAGTTCATTGTGGAGGTGCCGCATTCTAGGTTGTCCAATAGAAAATTGTTGAGCACTCTGAAGGTGAACACAGTCTTCAGTTTGTTGAATGATGCAGGGAAAAATCCATGTTGAAACATTTGAATGTCTGGACTCATGGTGTTTGGACAATCGCATCATCGAACCTTGAGGCGATGAACTCTGGACTTGTCAACGATGACCATGGTGTTTTCCTTAGGCTGGAACTCTGGTCCCGACACGGATGGTAGATCTTCAGGCTCAAGCTGGTCCTCGGGTTCATCTCCTTTGAACAAATCCCCTATTTGCGAGTGCAGGACATTCTTTGCCATCATGACCAAGGCGTATGACGAGTCCGACATGAGCGAGACAACTTTACTCGAAGAACTGACCATTCCATTAACTGATCCAGTGGAAAGGATTGCGACAATGTTGACTCCTGCAACATCCCGTGCAATAGAGTGGCTCCCCAAGACAATCTTGACATTTGTAGACCCCATCCTGGTTGCAGACAACGCATCTCCTATCTTCTGGAGGAGCTTCTTGATCCAGGAGGTGATGCAGATATGATTCCTGCTTTGGGAGCCATTACCTCAGGTAGTCATTCTGGCTCTGCATGTGTTATACTTAGCAATGTTTGAACGACACTCCAATGGTTTACATTCACTTGCCATTGTTTTTGGAAGCTGCAAAGGCTCGAATGAGCCTTGGTCTTGCTCATAAGTATTATCAGGACAGTCTTCCCAAGTAGGTGGTGCCGGAACAGGCTGAAGTGTTGGTGATTCCGGGGGAGAGTTAGGCATGGACCTATAGGCATGTCGTTTTGCACTTGCAAGCAGGACCTTGACCCAAGTTTTCCTACCTTTTCTGCCCCTTGCTTCTACCCTGTGGGATTTTTGCAGCGGGGTGCATAGACCTATCTTCATCTTATTTTCGAATGTTGCAAGAACACCATTAGCTCAGGAAGATTGGTTGTTCATTACAAATTTATTTCCATTAATGGCATCATGTCCGATATGGGTTGATTAACCAACTGTTAGGCTTTGGTCAAAGTTGAACTTTGAACCAATATTAGTTACGCCTTGCTTACTCTCAGCACATTCACCAATCAGAGTCACCATGGCAAGATCAGGTCATTCCACTTGCTTGTCTCCTGGAAGACATAGGGCACGTCAACCCCAGACACAGAAGCTCACGGAAACCAAAATTTCCAAGCTGAAGAACTACCTTCCTGAGTGGACTTCTGCGAAAAGGAGCAAGAAGTGGGCAGTTTTCACTGCAATTGCCAGGGCTGCCAGGTTGTTTGCGCCAAAGGTGTTAGTTGTGTGGTGACTTCATACTAGATAGGTCGAAGACTTCTAAGACTTCGAAGACTTGAAGGACACTTCAAGGACATTACTATATTAGTAGATAACTTCAAGGACTTTGAGGACACTTCAAGGACATTACTATATTAGTAGATAACTTTGAGGACTTTGAGGACTTTGAGGACACTTCAAGGACAGACCTCTAAGACACTTCGGGGACACATACCATACTAGGAATTGTTTATATTTGTTTACATAGACTCGCCCATAGTGCAGAGTTCACAAGTCTTACATGCTTCGTGCATTGACTTTGAACTCTCAGGTATAGTACTTTACTTATTTACACAATAATATCATGTGCATTGACTTTGAACTCTCAGTTCTTCTAACAAAAGGTGGACCAAGGACAATGGAAAAAGAGGAAGCAGGTGATACATCCTTGTTGCGATGAGAAACAAAATTTTTAATGTCTTACACTTCCTTCAATGCTCAGATGTACAAGACTTGGTTGTTCAACAACAAGAAAAAGAAGGAAAGGAAGGATATGATAAAGTATGGGAGGAAATGGACGCCTAGGATGGTGATCTACCAGGAGAATCGGGAAGAGGTGCTGAAGAGGATCGAGGATGAGTCCGGGGCAAAGCCAGGAGATCCTGGTATGTTCACGCATTATCAGGCGGCTGTGAAGAGAGTCATGGCTGAATTGTCCGACAACGAGTTGGAGAAGGCGAAAGAAACCACCAAAGAATGGTCCAACAACTGTCCTCCTCCCAAGATACAAGCACAGGTTGCCCGTAAGAAGGGACCTACATATATGGAGCACTTTTTGAAGGAGATGTGGAGGCAATGTGGGATGAGAGTGTTTGTGTTGTCAGCTTGGAAGAATGAACAGGGCGAGGTGCTGTTCGGGATGTGAGTGAATTTTACCTGTCATCGCAGATCTTTCAACCCAAGATATTTCACGCAGGCACGATGATAATGAGGCATTAGAAGATGGGGACAGCTTCATGAAGACAAAGGACTGGGAGGACATCGAGCCGGTGTGGCAGGAGTATGTGCAGGAACAGTTCGGTGAGTGTTTAAACTGTTGATACTGGAAGGGATGTGTTGGGGGTCTCTGTGATAGGTGCCGGAGCACGGGAAGGTGGCCGACAGATGAAGGGAGGTCGCAAGAGAATCCGAAAACCAGCCTTCGAGCTCGACACTGACGAGGATGGGATGCCATTGCTTCCGGACATCACCAAAACAAAACTTGAGGAGAAGAAGGCCATAGTCAGGGCTTTTCTCACATCGCACTATTGTGAGTCAATCCTTGCTACATCCGGGACTTTGTTGAATGCATCGACATAGGGATTTGTTTGGGGATTGACAAGGCAGTAGTGCCATGGAGCGCCATCCTTCAATGCAGGATGACTTTGTGTCACAAAGATATCTTCTGGCGGATGTCGACTTGAAGGAGCCTTCCAAGTTGCAAAATTGGGACACGACAGCCCTCCTCAATTTCTGGTATACTCGGCAGGAGAAAGGCGAAGGATCAACATTCACATTCAAAGCAGTGGAAGAACAAAGATGGCGACATGGTAGCATTGGTCGTATCAGGCGGGTCGCCTTCCCATCAGACAGGTAAAGTCAAAAACACGCCAAGGGTAATCATCTGAAGCCCTAGGGATTCATCCTCCGAGCCTGACAGTGATTTCGGGAATGACACTCATCATACAGATGATGATGATGATGATGATGATGATGATAATGACTCGGCTGATGGTCGATCACCGAAAAAGAGAACCAGAACCGGAGAAGGTCCTTCATCATCACATGCAGAGACGGCAATCCCACTGTCAATTCCGAAGCCTTGCCCCGTCAAGCCGGCGAAACATGGTGCACTGCTGACATCACGAATGGGAGACCTCCTGGCAGGGTTAACCAATGGCAACATTGGTGAGGTTGACGATGATGTTGCAATGGAAGGGAGGAAAACATTGCCAGCTCCAAAAAGGATGTGGGGAAAGAAAGTGGTGATTGAGCCATCGGCGAGGACCACCCGGAGTAAGTTGATGCCAAAGCCATTAGACAGTACTCCTCGGGTGACAAGAGCAAGGGGAAGGAAGTGATGTACTTATTCCACACTGTCTCCCCTTATGTACATATCCATGTCATGCAATGGGAAGTAGGTTATTGGTGCGCCGGACTCGAAACATTGACCCGGTGATCGATACTCAGGCCTCGGTAGTCCTCGGATAGTGAATAAATCAGAAATGGGAGTTCCATACATCCATAATTAAGTAGTTTACATGACGTGAGTGGGTTCATAAACATTCAAAAGTTCACAGGTAATTTGTCTACTAACAGAAATTGTGTAATTTACATTTGAATTTGATCTTCAAACCTAAGAATGAGGGAATCTAATACCTTGAGCCTTTCGGAAGTCAAACATTCAGCTCATTGCAGCCTCCGGAGGTCTTCATCAGCTCTTCTGAGTTTGTCAGATGTTTCTGCCCAGGCAGTTTGGAATGGTCTCTCAGCCTCGAGTAGTTGTTGGATGGATGGGTCGGGAATATGTCTGTGTCGCTGTTTGTAATCCCAGACCCGATCTTGAATGGATTGAACTAAGAGACAAATTAGCAGAAAGATTATATCAGATACTCACTGCCCATGTGATTGTAAGACTCAAATGGCCGGAGATCCCGGACCATGGCAAGCAATTCTTCATAAGTGACATCCGGGTGTGGCAAATCACGTTTGGGAGATTTTGCCATCACTTGGGAGATGAATTAAGTAAGGAAACCTGGATGGTAGGGAGAAACCTACATGCCCTCGATACTACCGGCGCACCTGAGACCTCACCATCCAAATCAGCATGCTCCTGCTTCACCTCACAGTTGATCAGATCATCTTCAGGGCCTAAGTACATGTCTGGGTGAATGGGGGAATTTGGTTGATCAGGTTGGGCTGGAAGAGATTTATCTGTAAGGGTTTAGTGAACAAGGATGGTGAGATGTTTTGATTGACAGACTGGGGAATTCTGGCATAAAATCTTTATCAGGCCCGAGGTACAGGTCAGGGTGGATGGGTACATCTGGGTGATAAGGTTGGGCTGGAGGTGATGGATCTGTCAGGCTTTAGTAACCAGGGATGACCGGACTTTTCATTTCAATTGATGGACATACCCAGGATCTCAGTCATAATATCTTCATCAGGCCCAAGGTAGAGATCCAGGTGGATGGCTAGACCTGGCATATCAGGTTGGGCCGGAAGTGACTGATCTGCAAGATTTTTGTGTCAACATGCATTGTTAGATCATTTAAATAATACTCACCATGCATCCCAGCCATTAGGTCATCCTCAGGCCCGAGGTATAGGTCTGGGTAAACCAGGAGGCCTGGTTGATCACATTGAGCCAGAGGTGAATGATCTGTGAGATTTGAGTGACCATGGATGATTAGATTGTCATCATATCAATTGATAAACTGACCGGAAATTGAAGAAAAGACCTCCGGACCATTGGATGACACAGAACATGATTCTGGGTCATCAGCCGGCCCAAGACTTAATTGATCTGAGGATGTCCGGTAAATTGATAAGGTATGATGGATGTTGAACATACCTGTTGACATCCGGGACACGGTTGATTCATCCACATCCATTGAGTTATATTCAGTGACCGGAGGGTCATTGAATCTAACTGTAGCAGGGGAGTTCATGTTCTGTGATGAACTGATGAACTGATGAACTGATTATTGATAACTTCGAAGTTGAACACAAGGCGCCGGCAATTGACGAAAGTTGAACCACAACCAAACAAGGACAAACAATCAATGAAATTTTACATTGTTAATCACTGATCTTGTTTTTACTGAAACATCATCCTTGTGATAACTGATTTCAACCTGATCTCAACACTTTCAACACTTTCAATTGAAATACCATGTCTACTCCAGTTGACACCTCTTTGACCAGCATCAAGGAAATCACTGCCAAGATCATGGCCATCATCACCGGTGCTCGGCAGCTTCCTCGGGCCACAGCCACTTTTCTCTGACAACCCAGGTCAGTACACTTGTGGTATGTAGCATTGTCATATTTTCTCCACTTCATTTTTTTCATCATCCGGGTAGGCCGATGCGGTCCAGCAATATGGGAGTGGTCCCTACCTTCCAGGTCTCGTGTGTTTGTGCTCGAGGGAGTTAATTCGTGTTCGGGGCATGACTCCTCAGGCCTGGCCCAACTGGCACAGCATCGGGTATGACGATACCCATTTGTTGACGCACCCCTGGCGCAGCAAGGTTCTTGCCTGGGAGGAGTTAGGTGATCCCACCTTTGATCTCCCGGTCATGTCTGGTCCTTCAGAAGGTCCAATTCCTGTGGATCTTCCACCCTCGCCTGTCATCGCCGGGCCTTCTACCAACCCTGCCTCCAAGTCCTGGGAGAAGGGAAAAGGTAAGGCAGTTGTCCCAGACCCGGAACAGGAAATGGAAGGGAGTCGGAAGAGGAAGTCTCCAATGATTCCGGCACTTCCCTCCCAACCCCCGAAGTCCGCTATGAAGACTTGGAAGTGGGCGAAAACCCTTTGGGCCTGCTATGGTAAGTCGCACTTTTGCATCCGGCACTCGGATGAGTCCTTACAATGTGCTAGGCAATTGCCGGAAAATGTCCGGAGGTCATCGAGCCCCCTCAGGCAACTCCCGAACCTCCGGTAGAGGCACCCCCAGTCATCGACGCAAGTGATATACTCATTCCTGGACCCGTAAGTACACCATTGAGACTTGGTGTGTCTATGAACTGATGCCTTGCACAGAATAACCCTTGCCAGGCTTGCCACAAGATGGAATGGCCCTGCGCAACTCGGTTTGACAAGAGGACCGGCACCCCATGCATGTCCTGTGTCTACTGCACCACCAAGAAGATCAAGTGCATCTCCGTGAGTATGGGAACCCTGCCGAAATGTGTTCGAGGTCAATCCGTCACCCGGACCACCAGGAGGACCAGATCCAAGACCCCTTCCAAAGCTCCCTCCAAAGCTCCAGCCGCCTCACAAACCACCAGCCGGTGTTACGACTTGGATGGTATCTGTTGGCGATGCTCAAACAGAGCTTGTGTCGTCAACAGTCGAGGACGTCCCTGGGCTAGCCCAAGGTTAGGGGTCGTACTTGGCGTGTCTTCGGCAAGTACGATTTGACGCCTATGTCCAAATCGGGTAGCTTATGTCACGCGGGTGCAAGACGATAAGCTATATCGGCCTAGGCTTACGACACCCGAAGGTTAATCGTAAGATCGTCGTTAATTAGAAGGACGGAAGTCTGACTAGTTAACAGGGGCTTTGCTCGTCGACGAAGTCGATGAGTAAAGGTCGAGACTATAGGCTGATCCGCGAGGAGCAGATAAGAAGATAGAATATAGACTGCTGGCGAGGCAGAGGGATCACTCTGGTGAGAGTAGGAGGTCAAGAACCAAGTAGATTCAAGTTAGGGAATATAGTACATGGTAGCGAGTTTATATAGAGGACAGGAGACGTATTAGTGGGTGATAACTCGTACTACCAGGAGAGGCAATTGATAAAGGGTATAACTATAACAGGAAGGCACGTTCGGTTGAGGTAGAACGTGCTTGATAAGAAAGTGAGTCAACGATCGAAAATGAGAAGTGAAACGTGCAGGGGCACGATCGTGCAACTGCGGATCTAAGTATAAGTTGCATGTGCGACTGCGCACCGAGTCAGAGATCAGGAAAGGAAATAGGGCAGAGGGGATGCATCGTGCATCGTATCATAGGTTACCGTCCGGACAGTAAGGGTAAAGGGGACTATCCACAGGATCAGTCAGGTGGAGGAACGGAGCATGGATATGCTTCGTCAGCGAAAGGGTCCGGCCAGATGTACTGGCTTTGCTGCAGCGACAGGTAGAGAGCAAAAGGGAATGCGAGGATGACAAGGTTGACCAGGGTAAGGTCAGGGTAAGGGTATGATGCGAGGGCTGATACGAGGAGGATTAGGAGAAAAATGGTAGGGGCCCAAGCATCTAGATGTTCTTGTAACAGCCGGATGTGGAGTCAATCTCGGGTCTCTTCCGTCACTCCCGGTCCATCTCGTGCCCAAACACCAAAGGCACAAACATGTGGTCGCAGCAAGACTGTCACTGCTGCCAAGGAACCTACACCTGCACCAGCTCGTAAGTCAGCCAAATTTTCTATGTCCATCTGACATAATGTTCCACCTGTAGCAGTCCCATCTTCAACTTCCGGAGTTCCTCGTTCAGCACTCGATGTGCCAATGCTGGATTTGCATGCCATGGCAATGGCAATTTGGGAGGGTGCAGCTCAAATTGCCGCTCTCGAGGAGCATGTTGTTGAGCAGGATGCTAATATTGACACCCTGCAATGCCTTCATGAAGGCCTTCAATGTGAAATCATCCTCCAGCACCTAACATTTCCACTTCTGGATTCCCAAGGTGATGCAACATCATTTTTGCTTCATCAACCTGTCCCTCCGGCCATGTCAACCCCAGCATCCGCACTTCCTCCTCTCATTGACCTGTCTATGGAAGGGATGCAGCCCAACCCCCCCAACCTCCAGGATGAGTCTGCCATTGACGGACTCATATTTGAGCTCAACCAAATTCATCCTGAGGTTTCACAGACGCCTGGCAAAATTGTGAAACCGGATGATCCGGGCAATCTTTTCCCAGAGTATGATTCAGTTGAAGAGATGGATGTTCAAGTGAAGGGTGAACCTTCTGGTGAGGATGTTGACATGACTACATAATTACAGCTGATTGCAATATTATGTGGAAACGCACAAGTTGAATTTGTGTCTTGGAAACACCCGAAGTAAGCTCCCGTAAGCACAGTCTGAGCACACTGCGAGTGATCCGCAGTCAGTATACAGTGCCGCCTAGACCAGTGATGGCTTCACCTTCCGCATCCCCTGAGCCAGAAATACCTCGGTTTGAAACTGTTTTTGTTGTAAATCTTGACACATATGCAAAGAACTCGACAGAAAACAATGGAAAAACCAAAGTCAAGGAGGTGAAGTCTACCAAGGTCAAAGAAGTTGTTTTTCATGTCTCCGCACCCAATTACCTCAAATTCCTCACAACTATGCTTGCAAAGCACGACAAATCACTTTATAAGGTTACCAAGAAGAAAAGGTACACTTTTAAATACCTTCCTGGTGCTTCTCGCAGGTATGTCGGTCCTTAGATCATCTGACTCATGCCACGGCAACGATGGGATATCACTTACTCAGGTGATCAATTATAGCCGCATGGAAGCCATGGATGTCGACAACAAGAATGATTATGCCAAGATGGCAAAGAAGATCATTTCTGAGAAACTCAAAAATATCAAGATTTTCATTGACATGAAGAATGTCGAGAAACTGCCTGTTTCTACCCATGAGGCAAGCCTCGAAAACTTTGTAATACCTCAACTAACAAAGAAATAGAGTTCTTTAGGAAATGCTGCTACCAATGAGAGTGGAGAATCTGAGGATGAGGAAACTGTGCTTGTTGTTGAGGTATTTCGACTGCAAAGACAGATCTCGCAATTTCGGCTGTTTAATGATGCTTCTTGTAGACTGGTGCTTCAGAGCTCGAGCGTGAAATTGCTCATTATCAACGACTCATTATCAAGAAGTGGGGTAATGACTATGACAACTCGATTATGTACATTCACACGAGTGGTATGGAGATTCCTTGTACCCCAGCCATGGTGAAAGACTGGGCTCGTGCAATGGTAATTGATTTGTAGCGACTTTATGTGTCTCTAGTTGAACCTTGTGTTTTCTCAGTATGATGGTGAAGCCACGACTTCGATGCCACCAAATATCCCATCATTCGATCCTGCAAAACGCGAGCCTGTGCTGCACCCAATGTGCCGCACTGCATCAGCCACATCTATGGCACCTCCCGCTGTAAATGCCAATGACATTAGCTCACCCACTTCAATGCTTCTGTTGCGGACAGTTCAAGATCTTGCCCGTAACCAAGACCACACTACAATTCCTTCAACAGCTATAGTCCGTGCTTCTGTGCTTACTCAGTCACCTGCCATATTGACACCATCGAAACTTACTCACTTCCTGGAGTATGCTGAGCAGGAACTTGGTGTTAGCCAGGCAATGATGTATGAATCATCATTGTGTAGTATTGGAGCTGGTCCAGACATCCTTGTCGAGATTGCTGACCAAGAACTCGCTCGCATTGGGCTCACCCCAGGTGACATCATTCGTTTGAAAAAAGAAAGCGTCACTTGGTGGAATGGCCCTCTTGCAAAGAATGAGCTAATGGAGAGTACAAAACATAAACGTAGTGATACTACCAATTCCGAGATTCCTGAGGACCGGAGATACCAGTATGAAAAAAGATACCATGATGGAGGACGAGCACGCATCAATGGGAGTAGAATGAGAATCGAAGAGCGGCCACCTGGTGAGTTTGATGGTATGATTGTCATGCAATCTGGACTCACGAGATTTAGGGGAGTGTCCTGATCTTGATTATGATCTTTATCACTTTTGCGGCAACAGACGAGAGTGGGTTCCCTTTCCACCAGGGTATACATTTGATGCAGAAGGTAGTCGCGAAGATGAAGATACATTCAGGTAGAAATACATCAGAAATATTTAGGCAATATAACCAGAAGCACGGAAATACCCTTCTGCTTTATCAGGTGTAATGTTTTGGCATGCTTGTACAATAACAGTCAAGGACTTATCGAGAAAAGGACGACGTAAGTAAGACTTGATAGAAGAAAAAGCCTGCTCAATGGGGTTATAGTCTGGTGAGTACGGAGGATAGAAACACGAGTTTACACATAGCCTCATCCTCTACAACACGTCGGACTTCTTCGCTGTGGTGGATATGACAATTGTCCAATACGAGAACACTACGAGGACCAGGGTAGGGGTTGGTCAAGGGCAGCTATTCATAAATCAATCCGCGAGAATCACAAAATTATTACAAGCCATACCACATGTTCTTGTAAGAACTGCACGAATCTCTCACTTGTCACAGGCCATTTGATGATATCATAGGCAATGATTCCGTCAAGTGTGAGGATGGGCAAAATGGAGTACCGTTTGCCTTGCACGAAACATTTCCTCTGGATACACCTGGTATGAATTAGCCAAAACTGATACTGATCTGTAAACAAAGCAAACCTTGTTCCAATTTTCGAGTGTCCAAATTTACGAATCAATGTCCTTTCATCTTTCGCAGCTTCATCACCAAACATCAACATTTCAGGGTCTGGTGCGATCTCGGCAATATTGTTCATAAATATACCACGTCGTTCCTCATCTCGTTCAAGAGCACGAGCCGAGATATTCTTGTGGCTGTAATGTAGCCTGTGCAAGGTGTGGAACAGTGTGTGTACAGATACAAAAACACCACGGCGAGCCCGCAACTCGTGTTGTAGTTCATTGAGGTACATAGTGGGATTTCGATGAAGGATAGTAGTCAGAAAGGCAATATCGTCTATACTGAGGTTGCGATGGTGGCCACGAATCCCATGGTTTGCATGTTGAGATGAGGTGCCAGTCAATTTGATGGTTTTGTAGACGAGAGTCTTCTTGATACCAAGTAAATGGCAAATTCGTGTGACGGAATACCCATGTCAGTGCAAAACAGGTATGCGAGCCTTTAGATCTGGTGAAACTGTGTGTGGCGGCATGGTGAGTGCGTCGTTGAATGAGATGCAGTAAGCCAAACACTTACGGGGTCTTACTTCGGGTGTTTCCAAGATGCAAATTCAACTTGTGCGTTTCCGCATAATATTGCAATCAGCTGTAAATAGTCATAGATGTATATGCAATGTTTTCAATCAATGTTACCTTTGTTATCATTGACTTATTGATTCACCGAGTGCCAAGACCCGAGACCTGTCCTGCAAGTATCTAGTGTCCAGTCTGGAGCTTCCGATCATTGGGCGTCTGGAATTCGAGACAGTGATTTCTCGTTGAAAAATGGATGTTGTACCATGGGATTCAATTTTCGGGTGTTGGGACTCGGCGATCCATGCATGTCAGACAAGTGCTTTATATATCTATATAGTAAACCAATACCTTGGCCTATACGTCTACACAATATCTCCCTACCTCGGCCCATCCATCTATATTACATTCCCCTCCATCGGCCCACCAGTCTATATCATAAATAATTTCCTGCACTCTCGGCCCACCCGTCGATATAATAAATGTTTTACCGCTCGCTCGGCCCACCCGTCTATATAATAAATATTCCACCCTTTCTTGGCCCACCCGTCTACAAAATTATTCCTGTACGTTGGCCCACCTGGCTATACCATGTACCTTTACATCAGCCCACACATCTATATAATAATGATTGCCTCTGATCTCCCTTCAGCCTAGCTGTCTATAATATACATGTCCATCCTACTGTACATATTCCCCAGATGGGTCCACCCATCTCCATCGGTAAAAATATTCATCCCGGCCCATCCGACATCATCAAGCATATATATAACATTGGCATAGATAGGCACCCATCTCCATCGGAAATAATATTCCCCCCGGCCCATCCGTCAACATCGGGGATATACATCACATTGGCCCATAGTCCGCTGGCCCATCTTATATGGGATATTATGTAGGTCGGGTGACCCGTATAATACAGAATTTGTCACTGAAGGGGCTCCCAGGAGAAGAGGAGACAGCTTCAGGAGGAGACCCACAGGCTTGAGAAAGAAATCATGGCACACCAGGGGGATGATGCTGATGAGACTCAAAAGGTGAGCGACCGTGAAGAACAGCATGTTTCAGAGTAGGAGGGGGAGAAGGAATCACAGGCAGGTGAGCAGGAGCAGGAGGTGGAGGCCAAACAGAGAGGGAAGAAAAGACGCAAGTTGGGGGCATCAGCAACTGGTTCCAAGAAGTCCAGCACTGACAATATTTGCTGATCTTCCAGAGCTAGACTTCCCTCCAAGAAGGCCTTGAGAATTTGATTCAGAATAGTATGTTATATCACATCATGTGTCTGCAATACATTGTTCATGTTTCTATTACTGAGTGGAGGAAAAGTACAGAACTGAAGCCAGCCTCACAAGCCTTTGAACTACACCAAGAGCCAGCTGGCTCATAGGTATGCATAGAAGCCATGCTGGCCTACATGGTTAAGGCATGTCCGGCTGGCACTGATGCCACACATAAGGCCAGCTGGTCTGTACGTGTACATAGATGCCATGCTGGCGGGTTGCATGGTCTAGGCATACCTGGCCAATACCGCTACCCCATATATGACCAGCTGGCTCGTACAGGTGTGTAGAAGCCATGCTGGCCCATAGCATGGTCAAGGCATACTAATGCCACCACATATAAGGCCAGCTGGCCTATACATGAGCGTAGATGTCATGCTGGCCAGTTGCATGATCGAGGCATGCCTGGCTGGCATTGATGTCACATATAAGGCCAGCTGGCTCGTACATGTGCATAAATACCATGCTGGCCAGTTGCATGGTCTAGGCATACTTGGCTGGTACTGCTGCCACACGTACGGCCAGCTGGCTCATACATGTGCATAAATGCCATGCTGGCCGGTTACATGGTTGAGGCATACACGGCAAGTACTGCTGCCACATGTAGGCCAGCTGGCCCATACATGTATGTAGATGTTATGCTGGCCGGTAACATGGTCAAGGCATGCCCAGCCAGCACTGATTCCACACATGAGGCCAGCTGGCCTGTATGTGTGCATAGATGCCATGCTGGCCAGTAGCATGGTCAAGGAATGCCTGGCCAGCACTGATGCCACACATAAGGCCAGCTGGCCCGTATGTGTGTGTAGATGCCATGCCAGTCAGTGGCATGATGCAGGCATATCTGGCCAGCACTAGGTCTACATGCACAGCCTGCCTGCTTTGTGGCCAATGGGGCTGGTGCGGTCCTGGCAACTGATACCCACCGGCCAGGCGCATGTCTATGCCAGCCAGCCGATACTGGGTGAGACACATTCTACGGCCATTTTTGATGACCAGGGTACTCATTCTACGTGTCAAGTGACTGAATGGTCTGAATTGCCTGGCACATTGTAAGCACCCACCCGAGTGCCGGATGCAAAAATACAACTTACCGTAGCAGGCCCAAAAGGTTTCTTCTTCTTGGGGCTCTGGGGTGACTGAGGGGATCTGGATGTCCTTGCAACATCTGTGGAGAGCTGGGGAAGGACGACCTCCACCACTCCACGCGAAATCAGCTACAAAATAAATAAAACAATAAGAAAACAAGCCAGAGGACATACCTGAGTGACTGAGTCCTTATCATCTTCCGACTCAACAAACACCTTGAACTTGGCAAGGCCAATTGTCTTCATCTGCTTCCAAGTCTTCATAGTGGACTTTGGTGGTTTGGAGGGAAGTGCCAGAATCATGGGAGACTTCCTCTTCCAACTCCCTTCCACTTCTGGCTCCAGGTCTGGGACAACTGCCTTACCTTTTCCCTTCTCCCAGGACTTGGAGGTAGGGTTGGTGAAAGGCCTGGCCATGACAGGTGAGGGTGGAAGGTCCACTGGAATTGGACCTACTGAAGCCCGGCCACAACCAGGAGGTCAAAGGTGTAGTTACCTAAAGCCTCCCATGCAACAATCTTGCTGCACCAGGCAGGCATCAACAAACAGGTATCATCATACCCAATGCTGTGCCAGTTCGGCCAGACCTGAGGAGTCATTCTCTGAACTTGCATTAACTCCTTTGAGCATGATAACAAAAGGCCAGGAAGGTGGGGTCCATGCCCATACTCCTTGACCGCCTCAGCCTGCCTGGATGATGTAAAAAATATAGGAAAAAAAAGACAATGCTACATACCACAAATGAACTGACTTAGTATACCAGAGAATAGTGGCTGGGTCCCGGAGGAAGCTGCCGAGCACTGGTGATGATGATGATGATCTTGGCAGTAATTGCCTTGAGGCCGGTCAAAGGGGTGTCAACTGGATTAGATATGGTGTTTGAGTTGAAAATGTTGAAAAGGATGAGATCAGGTGGAAATCAAGTTGTATTCAGGTTCAAATCAGTTATCACAAGGCTGATGTTTCAGTAGAAATAAGATCAGTGATTCACAATGTAAAATTTCATTGATTATTTGTCTTTGTTTGGTTGTGGTTCAACTTTCGGCAATTGCTGGCACCTTGTGTTCAACTTTGAAGTGATCAATAATCAGTGAATCAGTTGATCAGTTCCTCACAGAACATGAACTCTCCTGCAATAGTTAGATTCAATGACCCTCCAGTCACTGAATATAACTCAATGGATGTGGATGAATCAACCATGTCCCAGATATCAACAGGTATGTTCAACATTTATTATACCTTATCAATTTACTGGACATCCTTAGATCAATTTTGGAAAAGTCATGTACAAACAATAATGTCTGAGCCTGTTGAAGATCTGAGTGGATTGGATCCTGCAAAGATACATTTTTTCCATTCTAGAAGGCAGGTGTATGTCTCTTGTGAGTGGGCCGCTCACAACTGTCAAGAAAGTGATCTATAGCCTTTCGCTTCAAAGGAATGTGCTCCTGCAGACCAATTAGCTATTGAGTGATATGCAATGAGATCTTGATACCCATGACAGGATGAGGCCTATGAAGAATAGCCACAATGTAGTATCCAATTTATATAATCAGCACCATCCTGTAAAAATGGCAAACTCACTCACTTGTTTAAATACCAGTCCGTATTATTGTGATCTGTCTGGGATGCATTGCATAGTGCAATAATATTGCGAACATGGTGACCTTATATGAATGCTTTTAAGTTATCCAAGTGGGTATAAGTGGGCACATTTGGGGCAAGAGACATCCAATTTTCCTATTCAAGCTGTTACTTATATGTGCCTTACTATTGCAGTAATCAATGTTGTGTATGTGAGTCATGAATCAAGATTGATATGCAATGCAACAGAGCGAGTATTCAAAAAGTATCATAAGGCTAAAAACAACACAAGGTAATTGAGACAGCCACCGAACCAAATGCAAGGCAATATGCCTGTATGGCTAATTATCCCCAACTCTATGTCTCTTACTAGATGTCTTTAATTCTACCTGTGAAGAACATAGTGACTTTGTGAAGACACAGTGTTTCACGTGGAACTTCCCATTGGTTTTGTTTGTTGCAGTGACATGTGGAAAAAAAGGAATTAGATAAAAGAATGTATACTCAGTCTTGTACTTGTCGTGTAATGGACTAAGGTGTCAGTAAGTCCAAAATACTCTTAGTATGTACCAGCATGATTAAGTAATCGATACTCGCTGCATTTGGTATTAGATAAACAAAACAACAATTTGGCAGAGAGAATTTGCTCCACAGGAGGATCTTGAGGCCAGCCTTTTAATTGAAGGTAAAAATTATACACTTTGATGATCCTGTTGTGTGACTTCAAGATCTCCATATCCATCTTCAACTTGTAAGCAGGATTTGCCTTCAAGAGGTTCATGACAAAGGTCATGTTACTAATGTCTGTCATCTCCATGTGCTCGCATGTTTGATTGTAAGGATCCTGTTGCTCCAAAGTGACCACAATGTATCAAAGTGCAAAGAGCTTGGTAAGTGCAAGAATGAGCCTCAACAACATCTCGGATGTAGCAAGGATAGACTCATGATAGTGTGATATGAGAAAAGCCCTCACTATGGCCTTCTTCTTCTCCTCGAGTTTTATTTGGACGATGTCTGGAAGCAATAGCATCCCATTCTCGTCAGTTTTGAGCTCAAAGACTAGTTTTCTGATTCCTTTGCGACCTCCCTTTACCTGTTGGCCTCCAACCCATGCCCCAGCACCTATCATCAAGACCATCAACACATTCTCTGGGTATCTATAGTTTAAACACTCGCCAAACTGTTCCTGCACATACTCCTGCCACACTGGCTCGATGTCCTCCCAGTTCTTTGTCTTTATGAAGCTGTCTCCATCTCCTAATGCCTCGTTATCATTGTACCTGCATGAAATATATTGGGTTGAAAGATCTGTGATAACAGGTAAAATTTACTCATATCCCAAACAGCACCTCTCCCTGTTTCTTCTTCCAGGCTGACAAGACAAACACTTTCAACCCACATTGCCTCCACATCTCCTTCAAAAAGTGCTCCATATATGCAGGTCCCTTCTTACAGGCAATCTGTGCTTGTATCTCAGGAGGAGGAAAATTGTTGAACCATTCTTATGCCATTTCTTTCATCTTCTCCAACTTGTTGTTGGACAATTCAGCCATGACTCCCTTCACAGCCACCTGATAATACTTGAACATACCAGGATCTCCTGGCTTTGCCCTGGACTTGTCCTTGATCCTTGGCAGAAGTCCACTCAGGGAGGTAGTTCTTCAGTTCTGAAATTTTGGTTTCCATGAGCTTCTGTGTCTAGGGTTGACATGCCCTTTCAGAAGTTGAGGGAGTGGAATGACCTGATCTTGCCATGGTGACTCAGATTGCAGAATGTGCTGAGGATAAGCAAGGTAGAATTAATAATGGTTCAAAGTTGAACTTTGAGCAAAGCCTAACAGTTGGTTAATCAACCCATATCAGACATGATGCCATTAATGGAAATAAATTTGTAATGAACAACCAATATTGCATAACCTACAGGTCCATGCCTAACTCTCCTCCAGAATCATCAACACTTCAGCCTGTTCAGGTACCACCTACTTGGAAAGCCTAGAGCCCCTTCAGTGACAAATTCTGTATTATACGGATCACCCGACCTACATAATATCCCATATAAGACGGGCCAGCGGACTATGGGCCGATGTTATGTATATCCCCGATGTTGACGGATGGGCCAGGAGGAATATTATTTCCAATGGAGATGGGTGGGCCCATCTATGCTGATATTATATATATCCTCGAAGATGTCGGGTGGGCCGATGTAATGGTTCATTGTATAGATGGGTGGGCCGACGTACAGGAAGTATTTTGTACATGGGTGGGCCGAGGGAGTGGTGGAATATGTATTATATAGACGGGTGGGCCAATGTAAGGGTTTATTGTATAGACGGGTGGGCCGACATACTGGAATTATTTTGTAGACGGATGGGCCGAGGGAGTGGTGGAATATTCATTATATAGATGGGTGGGCCAATAGAGGGGGATGTTATATAGACAGGTGGGCCGAGGTAGTGAGATATCTGTCTGACATTCACGGATTACCGAGTCCCAGATGCCCAAAAACCAAATCCCATTGTGCAACATCCATTCTGGACACCCGAACACCCCACCAAGTGCCGAGTGCCGAGGCCCGCGCCCCGATGTCCGAAGCCCGAAACCTGAAGCCCGAAATCCGAAAATATGTATACAACCTATCCATATTTCCCTCACTGCACAAATCACCAGGTGTCAAGTACCGAAACCCGAAACTTGACACCTGGTACACAAATCACCAAGTGCCGAGTGCCGAGGCCCGCACCCCAATGTCCGAACCCCGAAACCCAAAAATATGTATACAACATATCAATATTTCACTCATTGCACAAATCACCGAGTGTCGAGTGCCAAAACCCGAAACTCAAAGCACGGTACAAAAATCACTAAGTGCCAAGGCCCGAACTCCAATATCTGAAGCCCGAAACCCGAAGCCCGAAAATATGTATATAACATATCAATATTTTGCTCACTGCACCAATGACCAAGTGTCAAGTACTGAAACCCAAAACTCGACACCCAGTACACAAATCACCAAGTGCTGAGTGCCGAGTGCCGAGGCCCAACGTCCAAAGCCCGAAACCCAAAGCATGACACCTGAAAATATGTATATAACATATCCATATTTCCCTCACTGCACAAATCACCGAGTGTCGAGTGCCAAAACCTGAAACTCAAAGCACAGTACAAAAATCACCAAGTGCCAAGTGCCAAGGCCCGATGTCCGAAGCCCAAAACCCGATGCCCAAAACCCAAAAATATGTATATAACATATCTATATTTCCCTCACTGCACCAATCACCAAGTGTCAAGTACTGAAACCCGAAACTCAACACCCAGTACACCCATCACCAAGTGCCAAGCACCAAGGCCCGAACCCTGATGTCCAAAGCCCGAAACCCGAAAATATGTGTACAACATATCCATATTTCACTCATTGCACAAATCACCGAGTGTTGAGTACCAAAACCCGAAACTCGACACCCGGTACACAAATCACCAAGTGCTGAGTGCTGAGGCCTGAGCTCCAATGTCCAAGGCCCAAAATCTGATGTCCAAAGCCCCAAACCCAAAGCCTGAAACCTGATAATATGTATGCAACATATCCATTTTTCCCTCATTGCACAACTCACTGAGTGTCGAGTACCAAAACCCGAAACTTGAGACCCGGTACACAAATCACCAAGTGCAGAGTGCCAAGTGCCAAGGCCCAAAACCCGACATCTGAAGCCCAAATTCCGAAGCCCAAAACCCAAAAACATGTATGCAATATTTCCATTTTTTACTCATTGCACAAATCACCGAGTGTTGAGTGCCAAAACCCGAAACTCAAAACCCGGTGTGCAATACGCAAAGATAATGAAAACATGGAAGTTGTTGTCCGAGTCTAGGTGAGTGTATTGGTAGTCTTTTCTTGTCCATTGGTTATCATTTGACCAAGATATAAGCTAAAGAAATCTGAAACATTGGTGAGAATGAAAAATGAAAGTTGTAGTCCAAGTCAAGGTGAGTGTATTGGTAGTCTTTTCTTGTCAATTGGTTATTTCATTACTTGGTACTCGGTACTTAGAAATCAGTACTCAGTACTTGGTTCTAATACTCAGTACCTGGTGTAATGATAGTTGCGGCACTGGGCTCAAAACCCGTGTTTTTGATACTCACATTAAACAGTATTTGTCTGACACATCTCTGACATTCCAATCCTGATCCCGACGCCCGACCCCGGCCTGAAAGTTTTGGACCCAACATTTTTGCATCGGACTCATCCTTCCTATGTCCTGTCTAGTCGCATCTATCCCCACTAGTGCATATTTACTCGTTTTCGCATTATTGAATATTACAGACAGCGTTATTACATGTAAGCATAGACCATTGCACTTTTGACATTTTTCATGATTTTCAGTATCTTGCCCTTGCATCCATGATCCAACCTTTTAATATATAATGAGCATAGCTTATATTATTGCCTCTTATGACCAAGATCAGCTCACAATAGGCTGGAGTTTGTGAGCTAGTGTGCATACTTGCCATTTCTCCTGATAAGGGGCCCATACCTTCAAAACATTGAATCTTCATGATCAGAAACCTGGAGTACATTTAAAATATAATAAGTATCATAGACATAAATTTACAGACAAATCCACCAAGAATTGAGTACTGAGGAAGTGAAATAGATAAGAAATGGAGTGTGGGAACTTCAAAGACCCAAAGCATCGAAAATGGTCAGTGAAGCAATAATAGGACTTTAATGCTGAGTCAACTCATGTTTTCACTATATCCCTTCCACCCACCCCTACCCTCAAGGCAGTAGGCAGTATGGGTTCCTTAGGTAGTTTACAATCTATCCTACATATTTTTAATGAAATCTTTGGCCTGAATCATCTATAAATGTGACTTTGTAAAAATATGTCTATTGTCACATTTCACACATATGCCTGTCATTACATCAATCCTTCATGTATCTTTCTAAACTATTAGGGCTATTATAATGGACATATATGGGTGTTATTCCAGGTCTCTGATCCCATCACAGGCTTGTCATGTTGGATATCTCAACATAATGTGCAAGTCTCGCTATTAATATTCATTCTTTTATCTTTATGCTCACTTACTGCACACATGTACAAATGCACACCTCATCTTTACATCATTGCTAACATGCCAGACAAATATATAATCCTCATACCTGCATCATCCTACCTCAGTCTATTTGTTCTCAGACTGAGGTATGACTATACATTCATTATCATACTCGACACTGACCAACATTTAACGTAGTCTTCAAATAATCCCCAATTCACAAGAATAACATTGAACCCTACATCAATGGATAATACATACAAATACAGAATTCATGTCCAGTTGTAGTCACGTGTACCAGGTGTTGAGTTTCGGGTTTCGGTACTCGACACTCGGTGATTTGTGCAGTGAGGGAAATATGGATATGTTATATACATATTTTCGGGTGTCATGCTTCAGGTTTTGGGCTTCGGACATTGGGGCTCAGGCCTCAGCACTCGGCACTTGGTGATTTGTGTACCGGGTCTCAAGTTTTGTGTTTTCGCACTCGACACTCGGTGATTTGTGCAATGAGTGAAATATTGATAATTTGGATACATATTTTCAGGTTTCAGGCTTCGGGTTTCGGCCTTCAGACATTGGGCCTTGGGCCTCGGCACTTGGCACTCGGCACTTGGTGATTTGTGTACTGGGTGTCGAGTTTCAGGTTTCAGTACTTGACACTTTGTGATTGGTGCAGTGAGAAAAATATTGATATGTTATATACATATTTTCGGGTTTTGGGCTTCGGACATCAGGGTTCAGGCCTTGGCACTCAGCACTCAGCACTCAGCACTTGGTGATTTGTGTACTGGGTGTCGAGTTTTGGGTTTTGGCACTCGACACTCGGTGATTTGTGCAATGACTGAAACATGGATATGTTATATACATGTTTTTAAGTTTCAGACTTTGCTGTTTGGCCCTCGGCACTTGGTACTTGGTGATTTGTGTACTGGGTCTCGAGTTTCAGGTTTTGTCACTTGACACTCAGTGATTTGTGCAATGAATGAAAAATGGACATTTTGCATACATGTTTTTGGGTTCTGGGCTTCGGATTTTGGGTCTCTGGCTTCGGGTCTATCAGGACTCGGCACTCAGTGATTTGATAACTGGACTTTTAAGCCTCAGGCTTTGGGTGTTCAGGTGTTCATGTGTTTGGTGTAAGGAAATAGAAATTTCACACATTTTTACCAGTTTCCAGTTTCCAGTCTTGAGCTTGGGGTGTTCGGGTGTCCAGAATGGATGTTGCACAATGGGATTTGGTTTTTATCTGAAACTCGGTAATCCATGAATGTCAGACAGATATCTCACTACCTCGGCCCACCTGTCTATATAACATCCCCCTCTATTGGCCCACCCGTCTATATAATGAATATTCCACCACTCCCTCGGCCCATCCGTCTACAAAATAATTCCAGTATGTCGGCCCACCCATCTATACAATAAACCCTTACATTGGCCCACCCGTCTATATAATACATATTCCACCACTCCCTCGGCCCACCCATCTATACAATGAACCATTACATTGGCCCATCCGACATCTTCGAGGATATATATAATATCAGCATAGATGGGCCCACCCATCTCCATTGGAAATAATATTCCTCCTGGCCCATCCGTCAACATCGGGGATATACATAACATCGGCCCATAGTCCGCTGGCCCGTCTTATATGGGATATTATGTAGGTCGGGTGATCCGTATAATACAGAATTTGTCACTGAAGGGGCTCCATGATGGCAAAATGTACTGCACTTGCAGATAGGTGGGATCTGTTTAAAGGAGATGAACCCGCGGACCAGCTTAAGCCTAAAGATCTACCATCTGTGTCGGGAACAGAGTTCCAGCCTAAAGAAAACAACATGGTCATCATTGACAAATCCGGAGTTCATCGCCTTTTTCCACTGCTCCTCAGCAACCAATGGACATTGGCAATTCAGGTGATAGGTGCTGGAGGGAATGACATTTGAGGTGATGCAAGACTCAGTGCATTTGATTGCCAGGAATGTCACTCTTCAAGACCTTGCTGCCAGCCTCCAGATGAACATTGCTCACCTCAAGGGTAAAACTGCTGCCACCACACAGCAGTTGAAATACATCAGATATGTAGTTTAGTTTGTATAACAGCCCCACAGCACATCACATAACATCAGGACATTGCACATATGGTCAAAATATCAAAAATATCAAAAATACAAAAATCATATTCAAAGTAACTACTACATTGGCATCTATACTACTGACTAAGAGAGACACTAAAATAGATAAAAATGCGAAAATAGAGGCCAAAAAGAGGTTAGAGATAGAAGAGACATACTGAAAAGACTAAAAAATGCGAAAATAGATAGGCTAGAAATGAGCAGGGAGTCAGTCTTTGAAGGAGAGGAGAGGAGAGGAGAGACTCACCAAAAACACCAAAAATGCGAAAATATATAGGCTAGAAGTGAGCAGAAAGTCAGTCTTTAGAGGAGAGGAGAGGAGAGGAAATAAGTGATTCACCAAAAGAACCAAAAATGCGAAAATATATAGGCTAGAAGTGAACAGGGTCAGTCTTTAGAGGAGAGAATAGGAGAGGGGATAAGTGACTCACCACTGCACCAATTACAAAGTCCCATCCACACCAACACTCACATCAACACCAATATATCCCAACTTGAATATCCAGAAGCCTGACCTAAGGCTCTATAAGGACACAGTATTCAATATTCAATATTCAACATTTACTGTCATGTGACAGCACCTTGTTTATCTGGATGATCCCAGATTCCTTAATACCTATCACTATCGATCAGCCTCAATGGGGGCACACAGGGAAAATGTATGGGTAGATCGACTCGAAAGGCCGTTACATCAAATTGTACCACTGGCAGATTTACTACATTGAAACATACCACCATGTCTATCAGTGGTGCCTCTGTATCGTCTACTCATTCCCTCCAATTGCAGGAACCTGTCAATGAGAAAGATGTATTATCAAGATCAGAAAGAACTCATAAAGCCCCTGCACATTGGACTCACGAAGAAAAAGCAAGATTTCTACAGTACCTCCTCACCCATAAGGCTCAGGCTGGTGACACTATGAGCTTCAAAAAATGACCTTTCAAGAAGCCGTTGACGATATGAATGAAGCATTTCCCAATCAACGTGGAGGGGCAAAGACTGCAAGTGTTTGCAAGACAAAGTAGACCAATGTAAGCACTATCACAATCATCCATTTCTGGCTGCAGCTTACTGATGTCTTGATAGTTAAAGAGTTCTTACAATGCTGTTATTAACATCAAGAAAACATCAGCCTTTTCATGGAGTGATGAGCTTGGAGCAGGAATTACAGATGCACATGAGAACATTTGGGAGAAATATGTCAAGGTAAGTCACCAATTTTTAACTATAGAACTCCCATTAAAGTACCTGCAATACCAGAACAGTCTCTCTGTGAAACCATTCAAAACAAATGGGTTCTTACACTTTAATATAATTGACCAGATCATGCCCCATAGGCCAAGTACTGCAGGAGGAAAATTTGTTAAGTGTCAGCCACAGGCCAGCCTGATGGCCTCTGTTGTACCCTCTGAGCCATCTTCCAACACTCTCATGATGCCCCCTCCGCCGAATCTTCCAAGTCACATTCCCAATACCATGAGTTTAATGCAACTCGTTTCTGCTACTGATGAGATCAACATTCATCAAGCATCTCCACTGGCCCAGCAGGAGGGTAGCGCAGTGCTGATGTCAATTGCAGATGTCTTACCTTGTATAATTAACAATCTTACCACACCCTCCGAGCCTAGCATCCATACTGCTGTATCAGACCATCCTTCCTCCACTGACCTTGGACATGCAATTAATTTAAGTCCATGCCAAGCTCATTCTTCTAAGTAATCTACCCACATGGCAGCCGGTATTTCATTACGACACTGATCAGCTCTTCCCATCTCTCTACCATCTGCTGGCCCATCAGCCGGATTCCCCTGCAATTCCTCAGGCATCCAGTGCACACCATCATTCATATCATCATCACTAGTAATATCTAACATCTCACCATCTAAGTTGATATCTTGACCAAAATTGGGGTTGCGGCAACAGATGAAATTGTGCAAGGCACACAGGGCCAATGGTAAGCACGCCTAAATGTCCATGCTGTACTCCGGAGGGAGTTGTAAGATGTGCCACTGATGTTTCACCACCTCAAATATGTGTTCAATTATGTTGCACAGTGAAGCATGGCGAAGGTTGAAAAGTTTTTTAGCATTCTGTGGGCTTGAATACACGTCAAATGCAATATCAAAAATGAAAGAAAGAACTAATGTGAGAGATGCCTGACGCCATTCTTTGAGGTGATAGTGCGCACCACAATATGGAACCAATAATGTGTCACAAGTACCAAACCCTGCATCTGCAAGCAGGTATCTTCCTCCTGGTATCCATAGGTCATGTTGGCATGCATCGTTCCAAAGTGCCACATCAGTGGACGAGCCATCACAGCCACAAAGTGAATAAATGAACAAAGAATCAAAATCACATATAAACAAACAATTCTGAGATATAAAACCCTTCCAGTTATGCATGAAGACTTGGTCAGTAGATGTTGTAAATGCCTGAATGTGTGTACCATTGACTGCACCAGTACATTTGTCAAAAAAGTGAAAGTGAGGGTCATTTTGTATTGACAAAGGGATGGGGGAATTTATCATCGGAAATTTAACTTGGGAGGAGTAGAAAGGGTCTTCTGAGAAAAACATCAGCATACACTTGAAGTATCTACATATATAATAAAAATTAGTATATACTGATTGAATCAGAGTCTTTGAGAGGAAGATTTTACCTTGAGATTGTGTCAGAGGACCGTTGGAAATGCTCACCAACATGCCAGGTTGAGAGACCAGTCACACACATATATATAAAAATGGCCTGTTGTTTTTCGACTGAAATGTCATTGCAAGATTGAACAAATCCATTAGCCTATACAACTTGCAGTAGTTCTTCATATACTTCTAGGTTCACCCCTAGACTGTGTCTAATCCTGTCTGGATGGCCTGTGAGGAGCTCAAGAACTCATGCATGACCTGTCAAGGCGGATGTATGGTATGGGACACTGGTGCATGGAGTGAGAAAGAGTTGGTAGTATAGAGCTAATATTTGAGCAACGAGGCAAGGAATAAGCAAAAGAAACTGATGACGATGGAGATCATCCATCTGTTGCTAGCCACAGTCCATTGTCAATGATGCTTGTCGGACTGTGCACTATCTTGGTCATTGAGGCAAAAATCTGGGATCATCTGGATGAATAAGGTGCTGTCACATGACAGTGAATGTTGAATATTGAATACTGTGTCTGTACAGAGCCTAAGAGTAAGGGTGGGGAAAGAAAAAAATTGAAAGAAGAGAAAGAGAAGAAGGCAAGAAGACTTGAACAATGTCAAAAGACTTGAACCATTGAACACATTTTTGATTACATAAGCTTTCCCACCTAACTTCAACCAACATCACATGACTGCTTATATCATCAAAAATGCAAAATTTCACTAAGTCCCTGCAACACTATGGTACATCCACATTAGTGTAATAATGTAGTATATATATTGTATGCATATAACCCAATACAATAGAGCTTATTTTAATATATATATATATCTAATATAACTATTCAAGAATCAGTATTGTACACCATCAGATAACTAACAAACATGTTAAATGTTGAGCTGATTGTAGTGTGTGGTGAGCGGGCATTTTCTAATTAGGCAATAGGGTGCTAGTGCAGACGTCTGTGCTTGCGCCTGACATACTATATATGGTGTCATTTGGTCTGCAAACTGTCATTCATTGATTCTTAATTTAGACAACCTGAAATTTCTGGCACTGGTCAGTCACTGAGATCTACTGAGTACTAAGTGATAGGAAATTGTATACACTGCAGAATTGTATATCTGTGCCTTCTGATAATCTAGAGGCTAGTCAAGCTGATATTGCTGAATAACTGACTAACTTTTTTTTCTGAAAGTCTGACATCCCTGGATGTTCTGTAATTTTTTTGGTCTGATAATCTGATGTGTCTGCACAACTGATATGTGCTGATTGTTACTGATTGTTACTGATATCAGAAAAGCTGATGTTCTGAATTGAATGACTGCATAACTTTCTTTTGAAGTCTGACATCCCTGGACACTCTGTAATTTTGTTGGTCTACTAATCTGATATATCTGCACAACTGATGTGTGCTGATTGGTACTGAAGTAATACAGAAAAATCAGGATATTCAGCAGAATTGTAGGTTTCCTGATGTGATTCTTATTAACCATGGGTCCATCCTTCAATTCAGTCAACTAACTAACCCTAACTAACCCTAACTAGGCCTCCTCCTAAACATAGAGGCTAATAAAAAATGGGCCCGGCCCTAACAGGTGAGTACAATACATCTATGGGCCCATCCATGGACTTAGGCTGATATTCTAAGATGGGCCCACAGTGGGTTGGCCCTACACATAGAGAAGGAGAAGAACTATTCATATGATGAAGTTGATCTTGGGAAATCAGAAGCTAATACTGAATGCCCAGATATTGGTGTTAAAGGGGGTAGAGATAGTGAGGATCAGACCAGATCCCTGGAGGTGTGCTGGATATCAGATATTTGTTTGTCGACAATTTTGGTAGTCAGAACCTGGCTTCTCATAGGGCAACAGAAGCTTCGCATGCCGGTTTCCACATTTTGCAAGACAACTCTAGTGCAATTAAAGTTCATGTCAAGAGAGCACCTGCTACTGCAGGAACTCATTAAGATTCACTTGAATTAGCTACTCAGTAGTTGGTACTATATGTTCTTGCCTGTCATGTCTACAATGATCATTCACTCAGGCCCAACTATCTATATTATAGAACACTCTCAGCCCACCTGTCTAATATAATATATATCTGGTGCCTCCAATAGAACTTGTTTCCATTGAAGGCATACAACTTATTAATATACCAATAAACCTAGTGCCTCCAATGGAAGTGGTTCCATTAGTTAGTTAGCAACTTGTGAATGTACTAATATACCTAGTGCCTCCAATGGAACATGTTCCATTGGAGGCATGCAACTTGTGAATGTACCAACTAACCTAGTGCCCCCCTCCAATGGAACAGGTTCCATTGGAGGCATGCAACTTGTGAATGCACCAACTAACCTAGTCCCCCCCTCCAATGGAACTGGTTCCATTGGTTAGTTAGCAACCTGTGAATGTACTAACATACCTAGTGCCTCCAATGGAACAGGTTCCATTGGAGAGCCCCTTCAGTGACTTTACCCTATACTATAGAACAGCTCAGGTTGACAATGCTCCCTACGTATAGGGCCAACCCACTATGGACCCACTTTAGAATGTCACCTAAGTCCATCGGTGGGCCCATAGATGTGTTGTACCCACCAGTTAGGGCTGGGCCCATATGGCCCATGGTTGGATCAGTGAGTGGATGCTAGGAAATCAATACCGGAAAATGGGTTAGGGGCAGGACATTTTCTCTCCGGCAAGTATCTACAAGGATGTGGGCTGGATGGGTGAATATTAGCAATGAGTACCGGCGACATTTATCAGCATTGGCAGTTGTATCCTGAACAAATAGGTTTGGCAAATGATATCAGGAATCCACTGGTTGTGGTACATTGACATTGGGCATTGTATCCTGCCAAATATGCTTGCCTGATGGTATTCCCCTGGTATTTATAGGGAGAATTCACCGCCTATGCTCACATTAATACAACATAGCCTTCCGCAAATGTAATGCCAATAGCATACCCTTCAGCAAATGTACTGCCAGTCATGCCGGACAGATTTTTAGTGTACATTCTACTCAATTTTGCCGCCATCACACCAGACATCTTGTTCCTCCACATGCATTGTTTTCTGAATGCCAAAGCAGGATGGTAATTAACCATGCCATACAATATGAACGCCACAATAGTGCTTACCATACATGGTGGTGCATACCGGCGCAGGATGACAATCACGTGCATTTCCCACCGAAGTGGTGGTCATCTGAACATCACTGCAGAATGCTATACAACCTTGGCACTAATGCTGAAATGCTACTGCAACACCCAGTGGGGCAAATGATGTATTGAGTAAATGTCTTACAATGAACTTGAATAAACAATATGGTATCGGCCAACTACAAGGTGACTATTTATTTTTACAACTACATATCCTACAAATACAGTAATTAGTCCATACCAAAACAGAAAAATTTAGTCCATGCTACCAACAATCATTCATGTCCAGCGCCAGCATCTTGTGGTGGTGCCTCACTGTGGAAATCTACATTTGCCAGCACCTCATCCATGGCAATGGCAACGGCTGTCAACTGATCCTCCGGCTGGGCGGTGGCAGCAGCCGGCGCCTCTGCAGCATCTGTCCTGATGACAACAGGCAGAGGCTCTGCTGTCAGGGACTTAGCAGCAGGATTCACCTCCTGCTGGAGTGCAGCCACCTGGTCGGCAAGCAGCTTGGCATTGACCTCCTGCTCAGCCAGGCGACGGTTGGCCACCTCAAGCAGCTTCTCGCCGGTACTCACCCTTTCCACCAAAGAGACCACCATTGTTTGCAACACCGCCAGTTCCTCTTTGAGCGCCAGCACAGTTTGGCTGTCTGGCACAGGAACATGTGTGATGGTAGGAGTGGCGGTGGTAATGGCAGGGGTGGCGGTAGGGGCGGGGGCGGTGGTGGTGGAAGGGGCGGCGACGGCGGTGGGCTCGGCGGTAGTGGCAGCAACATTGCCTGAGGTACCAGCTTCATCTATACAAGTCAGTTGATTCACAAAAGATGAAAAAAGAACTTACCATCAGTGACAACAGTGACATTCACCATGGATGTCCTGCGGCGTGACTTAGACCTTGCAGCAGGTCTCCTGCTCTTTGTTGGTGGCAGTGGGCACACACCGCCAGCGGGTCATGGTTAGTGTTGTAGCCTTGGTGGCAGATCAGCACCCGCTGAACACAGCTGCCACAACCAGGCAACCAGACCGGCGAGGTGGAGTCAGCGTTGACATCCTCTTGAAGTCCACTGGCTGGACCGGTAGCCTTGCCACTGCCCTTTGCAGCAGGCTGTACAAAATCAGATGGTGAAAAATAACAATTGTTTTTGACTCACCGGGATCTGGACATATGGTGTCCCCATCTTTGGCGCCGGAGCTGCACTCATGGGCTCCTCCAGTTCATCTACCTCCAGGTAGCTTTCGCCTTTTTTAGAGACAGGGTGGAAACACATTCCCTTGTCTTCTTGAGGACACCTTTGATCGGCTGATGAAAGCTTCAGAAAAGCTCAAGAGAAAAGAAACAACTCACCTTTGCTGGTGCTGGTGCTGGCTGTGGCACTGCCCCTGCTGCATTGTCCAATTCCATGTCATCATCACTACTGATGATGGTCTTGGATTTGGATTTAGCGCATTGGTGCTTGGGTTTGGGAGCGGTGCTTGAGCTCCTTGCACTCATGGTGCGTCGAGGACGCTTTCCATGCTCCAGTTGGCGGCCACAGTCTATCGTGCAACTGCGGATCTAAGTATAAGTCGCATGTGCGACTGCGCACTGAGTCAGAGATCAAGAAAGGAAAAAGGGGATGCGTCGTGCATCAGATCATAAGTTACCGTCCGGACGGTAAGGGCAAAGGGACTGTCCACAGGATCAGTCAGGTGGTGGAACGGAGCATGCATGGGTATGCTTCGTCAGCGAAAGGATCCGGCCAGATGTACTGGCTTTGCTGAAGCGACAGGTAGAGAGCGAAAGGGAATGCGAGAATGACAAGGATGACAAGGGTAAGGTCGGGGTAAGGGTATGACGCGAGGGCTGATACGAGGAGGATTAGGAGAAAAATGGTAGGGGCCCAAGTGTCTAGATGTTCTTGTAACATCTTTGAATTCGCCGCATCCCGATTGCTCGCCATTCGCATAACCCTCGGCCAAAGCAACCTTGTCACATCGTCCAAAGTGCGATACATTGTGACAAAGTATCTCATGTAGAAAGGAGATGTAAGTTCTTTCGCTGGACAATGACATACTGATAATTGACCAAACAGGTGTTTATTTCACCTTGGGTAAACTATTGTGAAGGCATGGGCATCAGCCCACTGCTCTCCAGGAACCTCTGGTTTTTCATAGGCATGCTGGGCATGAGCCAGGTGGAGCTCCTGACCTATCAAGAGTTCTACGATACATTCATGAAGCTGCCGGCACATGGGTATCTGGCTGTGTCGTCAACACATATCCACTGGCATGGTGTTACAAGAACATCTAGACGCTTGGGCCCCTACCATTTTTCTCCTCATCCTCCTCGTATCAGCCCTCGCATCATACCCTTATCCCGACCTCACCCTCGTTATCCTCGTCATCCTTGCATTCCCGTTCGCACTCTACTTGTCGCTCCAGCAGAGCCAGTACATCTGGCCGGATCCTTTCGCTGACGAAGCATACCCATGCTCCGTTCCACCACCTGACTGATCCTGTGGACAGTCCCTTTGCCCTTACCGTCCGGACGGTAACTTATGATCTGATGCACGACGCATCCCCTTTTTCCTTTCTTGATCTCTGACTCGGTGCACAGTCGCACATGCGACTTATACTTAGATCCGCAGTTGCACGATCGTGCCCCTGCGCGTTTCACTTCTTATTTTCAATCTCTGACTCATTTTCTTATCTAGCACATTCTACCTCAACCGAATGTGCCTTCCTGTTATGGTTATACCCTTTACCGATTGCCTCTCCCGGTAGTACGAGTTATCACCCACTAATATGTCTCCTGTCCTCTATATAAACTCGCTACCATGTACCATATCCCCTAACTTGAATCTACTTGGTTCTTGACCTCCTACTCTCACCAGAGTGATCCTTTCTGCCTAGCCAGCAGTCTATATTCTATCTTCTTATCTGCTCATCACGGATAAGCCTATAGTCTCGATCTTTGCTCATCGACCTCGTCGACAAGCAAAGCCCCTGTTAACTAGTCGGACTTCTGTCCTTCTAATTAACGACGATCCTTACGATTAACCTTTGGGTGTCGTAAGTCTTGGCAGATACAGCTCATCGTCTAGCATCTGCTTGACGTAAGCTACCCGATTCAGACATAGGCGTCAAATCTTACTTGCCGACACGTCGCCAAGTAAGACCCCTAATCTTGGGCTAGCCCAAGGACGTCCTCGACCGTTGACGACACACGCTCTGTTTGAGCATCGCCAACAGATACCATCCAAGTCGTAACACATGGTGGACCAAAGAATTTCACACCACCGACTACAATACTTTTACAACGAACCTCCCCAACTTCTGTCAGATTAGGGCAATGGTCAATTCCCACTTTGAACAATTGGTAAGTTTTGTTTCTGCTCATCCTTAGAAAATCTCACAATTTCAATGCAGCCAGAGGGCCAGTTGCTTGTGACACCGGCAACATTGGTGGATTCAAGGTCAACACCGGTCGCACAGCAGTTGGCCAACATCCAGGCTGGCATGAGACAAGAAGGGGAGCACATAGTGGCACTGTTAGAAAATAAGGTTGTTGAGGCGCGGCTGGTTGCGGCATCATTGATGAGGATGGAGACTGCATTGGGTCAGGATGTACGCGCTGCCATCGCCGCAACAGAGCGGTGTCCTGCATGATGTGGGAATCATGCATGGACATGAATACTAGGTGACCCTCAAAAGATAAAGTCTGTTAGCTTAGTCCTCAGACTAGTCAACCCATACCTTGGTTTCAAACCATGGTCCATATTTCCAGTTTTCCCCAAGTTTCATGATCTAAATATGTTTTGACGGAAAAAGTCTAATGTGAGATGGGAATCACATTCAGACCTAGTTGATGTGAGAAGGGAAATGAAGGTTAAGGTATAGCCTTGCCTTTGGCTTATTCACTTTGGCTAGAGAAAACCATAGAGAAAAGTACAAAGCCTATAAAAAAACCTATCCAAAAAGACCGTGTTTCAATTCCTGCCAACTGTATTATTTTGACTGCGTTTCAATTCCTGCCAACTGTCTTATTTTTTGCTACCTACTTTTCTCTAGTGTTTCTTTACTTTACTTTTTCATTAGGATGCTTTGACTCACCTGACACTTCATAAAATTGTACCCATAGGGTATGATGTCATTATGATGTCATAAGACTCCACAGATACTCCTGCAGGTATTCTGTTGAAAGATATTATGTCATCAAGCTCTAGATTATTCTACTCCACAATGACATCATCCATGATGTCATTTCCTTCTAGAATATTCTGCTCCACAATGACTCACTCTGACTCACTCATGGAAGGTTCTGGAATCTTTTGCTCCACAATGATGTCACGCTTGATGTCATTATGATGTCATTACTCCACATTCCAGAATGTTCTGCTCCACAATGATGTCATAGCTCCATCTTTCACTTGTATTTTATTCTTTTATTGGGTTTGACCCAATATTTTGATTGGTCCTCCTTATTTTTTATTGTTTGTGAACCTAGGTTACTTTCCCACACAAAATGTATATAAGGAGAGCCCATTCTCCCCCAAAAAAATATGATCTCCCATTTGTAGCAATCTGCCTCTCAGATATTTCACTTGCAAAGTTAGTCCCTTTGAAGTGAGACAAGTGCAGGGAAAAGAATTCCCTTGAGATTATAAGTTTCTTACCTTAGAAACTTATTAGTGCCATAGACCAAGCGTTCTTGGTCATATATATTGTCTTTGAGACCCCTTTGTCTCATTGCTCTGTGCCCTTTGACTAAGCAATCTTAGTCATCTATCATATTGTTGAGACCACGTCTCACTAGTAGTCTCATAGACCAAGCGATCTTGGTCAAGTTATAGTCCCCTTTGTTCAAGCGATCTTGAACATATATCGTATATTTGAGGCCATTGTCTCACAGTCAGGTGTCCATAGACCAAGCGATCTTGGTCATATTTCGTATATTTGAGACCATGTCTCACTAGTTCCAGTATCCAAGTCCAGAGCCTAGAAGGAGATTTCCTAGGCAAATACATTCCAGAAACCAAATTACGTGTCTAGAAGCTTATTCCTAGACAAGAGATTTGAGTTTCAATAAAGAAAAGTAAAGCTCCGGCTAGGTTGATCTTTATAAAAAGATTAGTTTAGCGAGCCTCCCAAGAACTCACACGTTATCTACCACGAAATAGGAAAAGTCATAGACCGTGTTAATCGAGGACTGGCAAGCAGTCTTATCCAAAGTGTAATTGTGGTGTCATTACATTTACACGACTTTATATAAGACCCTCTGTTATTAAGACAGCGGCTGGTAAAATGCTTGAAGAAGGAGGGAGAGTAAGCCCTATAAAGTGCCCCCAATTACCATGTATTGTAGTAATTAGAAAGCCAGCACCAGACTTACTATCCAGTGCTACCAAGGGTGCGGCGGTACACATTGTGCCGGTGATGACAGTGTGATTGTATAGTACAAGATCATACAGTAATAACTATTCTACAGCTATTCTACCTTGGATAACATTGCCTTTATGTTGGTAGGATCTTTTGATTTGTTGAATGCATCCATGGCATCCTGATACAAATGTTTATACATTTTGCACTGCTGTGCCGCATACACTTGGTGTCCAACTTTGTCCTTGGTGAGGTCACCCAACCGTCTCCACTCCTCTGATTTATGCATAATGAAATCACATGTCCAATTCATCTCATGCTGCACTAGGAGGTGCTCTTCCTCCTACCAGTCTTTTAATGCCTTGGCACGAAGCCAATGTACACGGTAAACTTTGTATAATGTCAGCACTGTGCATTCCAACTGCACAATTAACTCACATTCATTAAGCCAATTACTGTTACCAGAATCCCCCTCCACATCCATTGACCAGAACCAGGCCAATGTCTTATTTCTCTGTCCTCTTGCATTTGGATCAGCTACTACTGTGATAACCTTCAGATGCTCCTTTAGCAGTGGGCGATATCTCTCCAATAATTCATCGGCAGCGCTGAGGTTAGCCAGATGTGTCCAGCACTTTGAGTAAATGCTTGCATTGATACTCACTGCCCTGTCAACTGAATGCACTTGAGCCCAAGCTCTGGTAGACATGGCTTGGGACTTCGCCATTCTGATGGTGGTATGGAAGATAACCACTTAGTCTGCCAGATGCACTCTGATATTGTGCAGGGCATCATTTTCCTGTCCCTCCCAAAGTGCCAGTTCTTGATGAATCATATCTGCGGCACCAAGTTCAGAGCACCGTGCTGGGCCAAGGATCGATGGCATGGGTAGGACGGTCTTTTTGGGCTCGAATAATCTGAATTTATCTGCCGTCTCATCAATTTCTTCTTCCTCAAGCATGAACAGCTCATCCTCCATCACCTGGATATTGCCATCCCCTATCCCATCACCAAGGAACCTGAGACACTGTGCCAACCACCGATTAATTTCTCCCTGGAGTCTCTCCCATCGGCGAGCAATATCCAACTGCTGGCTTTCGGTGGGATGCCGCCCCAGGACGCCGACCATTAGCTACTAACAACTACAGTTCTTGTTCCTTTCGTGTTGGTGCTAGCTGGCAGTCAGTGTTATGAAAATAAGTAAATAGTAAATATTGCTGTATACCTCTTTGTAGTTGGACCTCATATATGTCCATAGCCTTTGGATTGACAATGCGGCTTTGCTGTGCATGTCTGTCCTGGTCTTCCCACTGTGTCACTTTTGCCGCATCAGTGCTCTCATTGAGCTTCTGGAATGTGGTGGTGTCTCAGCAACTCCTTTCAAGGCTTGCCTGAATTTTCGGCAAAGGGTCTTGCCTGCACTTTGTCAGTGAGTCCATTATGATTGCCAGACATAAGACACCCACTCATCCTGATTATCTTCATGAAATTGCAATCATTCATTTGATAGTCCAGGCATTCCTTCTGGTGAGGTGTGCCCATTCCCCTCGCCAAAGAAGAGATGATATTCAATGGAGCCCACAATGTCTCCATGATCTCGCCGTCAATTTGTGCGGCGCCGGTGATAAAGTTGGAGGCATATCATACATAGCAGGTATCTTGGTGGCCATGCACATGCCAGAGACCTATCTCCGGCACAATTTCCAGTGCTTTGTCAAGCTCTAAGAATGGGCTGTCAGATACCCGATCTCTGAGATACTTGTGATACTGGCAGTTAACATCATAGAATGTTAGTGCACGCCGAATGCTGCTGGCATTGTGTTTCAATGCCTCGCACAAAGCATAGTCCATGTTCATGTGCCTGGTCTTTGTTTGCCAGTGTCTCAATGGCAAGGTCAATGTGCATACCTTTCTCCCTTCTGAAAATCGACCATTGCATGTGGAACAAAGCAACCATGCCTTGCACATGCACAACCACCGATCCCAGTTGCTTCTAGTCTGTGCCGGGAGGCATTTGCTTGATTTACAACACAATTATTGTTGCATTCGGACTGTTGAATGGCATCCTTTGCCTGTGTGAGATGCGCCTTGTAGGTTCCATCGCTAACTATGAAGGCACAACCATCCATGAGGGCGACTTCATCCATGGGATTCGCCGCGTACAGGTGCTCCGCTTTGAAGTTGCCATCCATGACCAGGAATCTGGAATAGAGCCAACTAGGCTTTGGGAGGTCAGATTTAGAGTTGGTTTCATCTTGCTAGTCCTCAGGGGGCAATGTGACATTGATGCCTGGCTGGGGACATGCTGGACAGAAAAGAGCAAGATCTCCAGGTTTCTTATCTTTGGACTCATGGCCGAAACCATTCCATTTCAATAGCTTGAGCTGCCGCCACTGCCTAGCCACCCTCATTAACTCCCGGTAACTGGTCCTGCCAAAATATCAACACACCGCCGCCAAACAATGAATGGTCTCACCAGCACAAGATGAAGAAAGACAGATGTGGTCATCCTCCTGAGCTCATTATAATAATTCATTGATGAAGTCCCACATTCCAGGTTGTCCAGAAAAAAGTTACCAAGGACCTCATGATTTTGAAGATGAGTATGATTGAAGCTAGGGATTTGTTCACTACTAGATTAAGACAAACACCAACAACTTTAGCTGGACATTATGGAAATTGATGCATTGTAACATATATAGTATACAATATGAAACATGCCAGTAAAAACTACCCAGTGCTTGTTCATGCTAGCTCCTCCATCCAGGATTATCCTACTCTGGTGCCCAGCTAATGTAATGTGTTGCTTAAAAACTTTATGAAAACTTCAATCATATGCTGCACAAGAAGAACAAATACAGGTCTGTATGCAGGTGGATCACGTAGCTAGATGTACATAACATGAAGGCACTGAAAGAGCCGAGTAAGGGTCTAGGACTGACAATTTTCAACTCTCTGACCATCCATTTCATTGTAACATGGCCAGGAGTAAATCTCCTGTCATCATGCCCCAGCAGACCAAGCTCCCTCTGATCAAGGCAGAAATTGCAGTCCTCCAGGCCCACCTAGAGGACTGGAGGTCTGTCAAAGGTAAACAACGGTACCACATTTTGAAGGCTATACACAAGGAAGCCTGCCTTCAAGCTCCCACTTGGGACAAAGCCTTATTGAAAGCTCGAAAAAAGGTATGAAATAATGTATGATCTATCTGTTTGCTGGCTATTCATTTATTACAATAGACATACAAGGAGTGGTTGTACAACCAATGTCATCGGAAAGCCCCAAAGCCTCTCATTAAATATGACAAGAAATGGACAGTTCACCAAGTTTTAATTGAGTAAAACAAGGCTCGTATCCAAGAGGAGACTGGAGAGATGCCTGTGAGTGAGGCCATGATTGCCAAGTGGCCAGAGGCTACCAAGACTGTGCTCGCTAGTCTGTCGACTGAGGAGAAGGCTGAGGCAAATGTTCTTGCAGATAAGTGGAACAATGAAGCTGCTCCTCCTGAAGTCCAGGACAATCTGAGCGAAACCAAAGGTGCTGATATGATAGAGCATTTTGCAACTGAAATGTTCAAACAGGCCAGGATGAGGGTCTTTGTGATGTTAGCATGGCAGGACAGCAAAGGCAAACTGATGTTAGGAGCATGAGTGTCATCTTGGACTCTTGTTGACCGAAGGTCTAATGTCTGATCATAGACATGACCACAATGATCAATTTGGCGGCGCCGAAAGCTTCATGAAGACAAGGAAGTGGGATGAGATATTTATGCCGGAATAGCAGCAATATGCTGGGGAACAATTTGGTGAGATGCCCTGCTTCTGGTCCTCATTGTTGTCCTAACAATGAGCAATTATCAGATGTCCAAGATGATAATGTTCCACAGGTCGTCACATCCAAGAAATGAGTGCCTCGTAAGCTCCTTGACCTTGAGGAAGACAATGATGGGTTGCCTATGCTCCCTGAAACTATGGGTTTGAAACGGGGCGAAAAGCAGCATGTCATTCGGTCATTCTTGACCAGGCATTACAGTAGGTGGAAATCCCATTCCTAACATTGACCATTCTAAAGGTTTCACAGGGATGTGCATGGGAACAGAGAAAGTCAAGGCGGCAGTGCCCTGGAGTGATTTGATCAAGAATCAATCAGATTTCTTCAATGGCACCTACTGGCCGGCAGACATACAGGTTGTGGAACCGTCCAAGATGGACAAAGCCAGTGCTACTACTCTGTTAAATTTCTGGTATGGTCAGCAGCAAAAGAAGCTTTGTCCCACCTTCTGTTTCAAAGCTTGGAAAGATACTGATGGCGATATGGAGCCGCCAGCCAAGTCTTATCAGAAAGTCATTCGCCAGTTGAGCGGCCGCCACAACAAGGCTCATAATGCCCCAAAGGCCATGGAAGCCTCAAAACACTTACTGGAGAGTAAGAAAAGCTTGGATGAGAGGGAGGAGTATCCATCATCTGATGATGGGGAAGAAGCAGTAATATCCGACCATCACAGGGTGCCGCCAGTGAAGAGTCATCAGCAAGTCATCCACTGGATCAGTTGCCGCAGCAAGGCCCATGCTGTCCTTGAGGAAAGCTTGGATGAAGGGGAGGACGATCAGTCTTTCTCTCATGATGGAGAGCAAGTAGTGATGTGCAATAAGGACAGAGAACAACCACCTCCGGCATTGGTTTGTGCTTGCCTAAATCAATGATGTGGTGCTGACCCGCCGCCACCTTTTTACCAGTCAGATCATACAATCTTCCACCACCTCTGCAGCAGTGGCAAGACATGCAAAGGAAGTTGCCTTTCTGGGAGGAGGTATATGCCGGCGGTGACTTCCCTTGAGTATGGCCTGCGTCATTTGCCTGAGACTCATGGGACCCATGCGCCACTTTTGTCTTCTTTGGCATTGGCTTTGCTGGCTTCGGCCTAGGCTTCACCTTCACCGTGGCCGCCATACCGGCAATGCCGGTGGCTGCTTTCACCACCACATTAGGTTGCGGCCTGGTAGCGGTAATGCTTTGTGCCTTCTCCCTCAAAGGATGTTGTTGGATTTGGGGATCATCAGTTTGGATCTTGGCCCATACAGGTGCACTGGCAAATGATTGTTTCGCCGAATCCAGGTGCTCCAGCATCTCCATGGCTGCTGAAAGGACAATCAGCGGGATGGTCGTTGCAGACATACCATGGGTGGCAAATACCGTAGACTACTTGTAGTCAACACATGACCCTACATTGCTATTAAAAGAACACTGACCATCAGATATCCAATTTCCACAGCCAGCTTGAGGTAATCGGGATGACCATCCCTCAGCTTTGCCGCCTTCTGTACAACTTTCATAATCTGCTCTGCAGCATCGCCCATGGCAGTGTTAGAAAATTCAGCGGTGGGCATGGTGTGGAAAATAATTGCAAGATGGGAGAGAACGGCATTGATAATATATATCTATACAAAATTTGAAGTCAGTCGCTTCTTAGCACCGAACACACAGCAAGCATGTTTGAGAATCACGTGGTCCGGGGGTTGCCAGTTAGTCAATCCATTGTTCAGGTGCCACAATTTCAACTTCTGCGATCCACAACCAGATCAGATATATAATCAGTTGGATAAAGCCCTCCAATTCTCCATTCTTGTCAAACATCACATGTCCCATCCTTCCAATCGCCCATACCAAGCAAAAGTACAATTTGAATCACCCATGGAAATGGACGAATCTTCCTATAGCAGTGAAGCTGGAATGCTGGTGAATGTCGGTGGCCCACGTGAGTTGATCTTCCCAACTTCAGCAATGCACCATCCTGACACCCTCAGGTTTCAATTTCAGCATGTCTCTGCCTATTGCACAGCCACCGATGGCGCCAAGATTTAACTTTGGCATGGATCTTGATATTGGCGCAGCTCCATCTGCAGCACCTCCTACACCATGGTTCAACTTTGGCATGAACTTGAGCATTCCTGCCGCCATACCGCCCTCATCCCCGGCGCTCCCCACCCCGAAACCATTTAACTTGGGGTTCGCCCTGCCTCTATCCGCACAGCCAGCCCCCAAGCCATTCAATCTGGGCTTCAATCTTCTGGTGCAGTCCATGGGTACCCCGGCACTAGCTCCGTCACCGCCAACAACAAAGCCATTCAACCTTGGCTTCAATGTCCCAATGGCAGTCACCCCGCCGACCACAAGGACTGGTGCCGGCCCAGGAAGATACAAGGCATGTTGGTTATGATATCAATAATAGATGTAAGTAACATAATCTCCTTTTAGTTAGTATTGACCATCTTGTACAGCATTCCGGTTTGAATGTGAGCCTCCCTCCCCCATTGGGGAGTGGCAATCAGAGCTCATTCGTGTACCGCAACCTTCACCATATGTTGCCTTGCTGTGTGTTGGATCGCTGCCTGCAATCCCAGATGCAGCACCAGGACCATCCATATCTCTTGTATTGCCCCACACCAGCGGGCATCTGGACTGGCCCACACTGAAATCTTTGGTCGGTGACGCCGAGCGTGCAGCAATAGATGTTCTGAATCGCCTTTGTGGGGAAGAATGTAAGTGTATTTCATTGACACAGCATGGCACATGCTAATATCTCTTAGTTGATCATCTGGCACAGATGATGGTTGGCAGCGCCTTGGGCCCAGGAGATGATGTCTGGGATCCCAAGCCGGATGAAGTGTTGGAGAGCAATAGGATGATGCTCATGGCGTTCTGTGAAAGCAGAGACGTGTTAACAAGGATCTTCAAAGATCTAATTAGCCTGCATCACCTTGCACAGGTTCATGAGAGGGTTCTTCCTGTGGTGGAATCCTTGTTGGATGAAGTTGACCAGGCAGAGGCACAGCCTGGTGAAGAAATGTAGATACCTGAATACTTGTAATTTCCCCTTTTCTCTGATTACACAATACAGTGATCAGTTACCAAAGCCTACATATAAGAATATCTGGTGAGGAATCACCTGGTGAGGGGTGTTGTAGAAGTGAAGTGAAACACCTGCTAATCTTCTCCCATTCATTGCGGCAGTGCCTGCCATGTCCATTTATTTTGGTGGTGCCTGCCCTGGCCAGCTCTGCACATAGCCTTCAGTGAAGTGCCGGTTCTATTAAGCAGAATTCAATTTCCATACTACTTCTACAAAGTATTGACCATGGAGCAGTACCTGGAGTAGCCTGCTTGTGGGATATCCACAAAATCATGAACATCCGGGCAAGAAGCCTGTCTTCGTGAGCAGGGTTGATGCCTTTTTCCATCATGTGCAGAACATCTGCATACCTGACTACATCTAAATTGATAGTGACTAATATTGATGAGATTAAAGATCACATAAGGCGCTGCCAAAAGAGTCATACCAGGGTTCCGATAGGCATCGGCGAGGGTACTAGCCAGTTTTGAGCATGCCATGAGCATGACAAAATCTAGTTTGAGTGGGGGAATAGCATTGGGCCGTCCACCGATCAGTGCTAGGAACTGGCGAGAGACATATTCACTAGCAATATGGGTTGTGGCCAAGGCCCAGTCAGGAGGAATATGAATCATAGCTTCCATATAACATACTAGTCATTGTACTTATATGTCTGGCGGCAACCCAGTTACATAAAATACCACATTGATGACATGAGGATCGATGTAAGGAGGCATGCGTACTGCTCATTGTCTTGACCTACCCACCCTTTTATGAAATCGGCAAAATCCAGTTTGCTGAGCTGGTGTTTGATGCAGAAAAGGTAACAGCATAAGCACCGCCACAATTAGTAGACAGTGTCGCCAGCAACTTTAGATTTGTGAATAGGTGTCGGCGGAAGCCAAAGCAGAGTAGCAGCTGTTTAACAGCATTTCCTCAACATACTTCCTCGCCAGATGTTCATGCATGGGTCAGCCCGGTTTTTATTAATTTTTGTTATTTTTGATGATCTTGTTCCTGGGTGGTCGAGGAAGAGTGTGTTGGTATTGCAGGAAGTGAGGGACTAGGTATATTCGTATATCAACTAGTTGGCATGCCTCCAATGGAACTGGTTCTATTGGAGGGACTAGGTATATTCATACATCAACTAGTTGGTATGCCTCCAATGGAACTGGTTCCATTGGAGGGAGTAGTTATATTTGTATATCAACTAGTTGGCATGCCTCCAATGGAACTGGTTCTATTGGAGGGACTAGGTATATTCGTATATCAACTAGTTGGTATGCCTCCAATGGAACTGGTTCCATTGGAGGGAGTAGGTATATTCGTATATCAACTAGTTGGTATGCCTCCAATGGAACCAGTTCCATTGGAGGGACTAGGTATATTCATATATCAACTAGTTGGTATGCCTCCAATGGAACTGATTCCATTGGAGGGAGTAGGTTTATTCATATATCAACTAATTGCATTGCATACCTCCAATGGAACTGGTTTTATTGGAGGCAGTTAGGTATATTTGAGGTATGTAGATACCACACAACCTCTAACTTATGAATATACCTACTCCCTCCAATGGAACCAGTTCCATTGGAGGCATGCAAATAGTTGATTTATGAATATACCTACTCCCTCCAATGGAACCAGTTTCATTGGAGGCATGCAAATAGTTGATTTATGAATATACCTAGTCCCTCCAATGGAACCAGTTCCATTGGAGGCATGCCAACTAGTTGATGTATGAATATACCTAGTCCCTCCAATGGAACCAGTTCCATTGGAGGCATACAACTAGTTGATATACGAATATACCTACTCCCTCCAATGGAACCAGTTCCATTGGAGGCATGCCAACTAGTTGATATACAAATATAACTACTCCCTCCAATGGAACCAGTTCCATTGGAGGCATACCAACTAGTTGATGTATGAATATACCTAGTCCCTCCAATAGAACCAGTTCCATTGGAGGCATACCAACTAGTTGATGTATGAATATACCTACTCCCTCCAATGGAACCAGTTCCATTGGAGGCATGCCAACTAGTTGATATACGAATATACCTAGTCCCTCCAATGAAACCAGTTCCATTGGAGGCATATATTATGAAAAGACCTAAAATAACCCCTTCATAACCCCAACCTATATAGAAAAGTCCTATATAATTTGCAGTAGCTGTTATGACTTGGATAGATCTCCTCTTTAATCCCTGATAATGAGGGATGTCTAAGTAGAGAGCTTCGCGTCTGCTAGCCTGATAACGAGACTAGTCCCACAGTCGACTGGCGGAGCCTCTTCTGTCAAGGAAGCAGGTTGGCAGTAAACCGTCTAGGCGACAATGGTTCAGAGTTTGGTTATACACTAGAGAGGATTACTAGTGTATACACCAAAAGGGGAACTAAGTACCCGAAGGTACCTAGCTGTGTTCAGAGTGAACCAGGTTTCAAGGTAAGACCAAGTAGATTAAAGTGCAGAACTATCTAGGTACATGTAAGGTATTTATATGTATCCTAAGAGTAGTTCAGGGCAAGCCTATCTATCAAGGACGGGTTTCCATAAGTATGAGTCAGAGATAGGCATCTAAGTAAGTAAGTGTTCATGCTCTGGCATGTTGATAGTAACGATGCAACAATCAAGATAATCAATAGAAGATAAAGGAATCATGCTGCGCATGATGGTGTCCAAGATACAATCAAAGAATAGAAGAGAATCGTGCTGTGCACAATGATAATCAAACACGAGGCAAGATGCCTCTAGATGCAAGTCTAGGCCGGTTCCAGATGCGGCGGCCATGAGATGAGGATCTGTAGAGCTACGCTCTAGATGTCGGAATTGGGAGAGGTGAGATAGCCGTATCCGGCGATGATGAATAAGCAGAGTAAATGTTATTGTAACAGTAGCCTTCTGTGAGGCCGGAGGGACTTGGGTGTTGGGAGGAGGTATGTCATTGTCGTAATAACCCGCTGGAACTTGGGTTGAGGGCAGAGGCACAAGATCACTGCAGTTGGTAACCTCAAAGCTTTCTTTCTTCAACTTTTTGGATGGTGGAGGGGTAGCACCCTGAGATACAACAGTAGATGTCTGAGATACACATGGTGAATCAGTTCATCACACAAGATGAAAAAAATACATGTACTGATGTAGTTTTGCGAGAAACATGGCCCTTCTCAATGGCTGGAATTGATGTAACCTTGGGCAAGAGGCTTGCTTGTGAATCATCAGCCGAAAAGCTAGAATCATCAGTGGCCTCAGATGCAGTCTCATCAACAAAATCCCCAACATTATCAGCCTTACGCTTGATACTACCAGGCTGAGCAGAAAACATGATCTGCTCAGGCTCAGAGTCACTCTCACTGGTGGGAACAATTAGAGTAGACTTCTGAAATTTAAATGAGTCCTTGAACTGATGGGAAGAATGACTTACTTTAATCAGCTGTTTCCCTTTCTTCCTAGACAGTACAGCTGGAAGATGTTCAAGAGCCTCAGGGTCATCAAGACTATTGTCGCTGACCATGAGGACATCATTGGACTCAGTTGTGCTAATTGACTGCTTTTGATTGATGTGCGCAGGTTTGGCCCTGGAACTGGTCTTGGTACTAGTAGATAATACCAATGAGGGTGGAGTGGTTGCAGCATGAGAAGCAGAAAAGGTATTTAATCTGGAACTTAATATAGTGGACTTCAGTTCAGCTGGTACATCGTTAGCCCAGCTGTTGATAAGACCACCAAGAGAGAGTTTTTTAGTTGTACTTGAAACCGCCTGATTTATACAAAGAAGTGTTGATTCACTGAGTGAAAACATTGTTTTGATAAATAATATGGACTCACGACAAAGGCATGTTGTTGCCTTTCTTATCACTCAAGGCATGTGCATCAGAATCAAAGTGATCAGTCTTGCAGGCATTCTTGATGGCTTCCTTCAGCAATGTTTTTGGCACCTTCTCTTTCTTTTTCTTCCCATCAACAACTTCACTTTCTCCATCGCTCAGTAGAGTATCCTCTGGATCAACAGAAGTGGTTTTATCTGGTGAGTGTCAATATCAGTTTCTATTCTCAATGTAATGTTCATCATACCATTAGTAATATCTGGGCTAGATGTTTTCTTGCCTTTGCCTACAGGACGAGGATGAACAGGCTTTGCCTTGATTCCTCCCTGCACTTAGGCTTCAAGAGCCTCCATAGTATCCTCAATAACAGCAATTCGTTCAGCAGCTTTCTGAATCTGTGTGCTCTTCTCTTCAGGGCTTTCATTCACATGTGGGTCATCAGTGACCTTCGAGCTCTTGGTACGTGGTTTTCTCTTTGCATTCTGGAGTCACTCCTCAGCTTCAGCTCTAAAACAGGCCTGCCAGGATGAGTATTTGCATTTGCTGGACGAGTTCGACGAGTGGACACTTCTTGTGAGGCTTTAGGCGCCATGGTTGACTATTGGAGTTGATGAGAGGAATAGACGAGGTAGAGCAAATAACTGGGGCACAAAAAATTGCAAGGTACTGGTCCCGTGGATTAACGCACATTTGCTGACATTTCTCTTACATTCTCGAACTTCTGTAGGCAGCGGCTCAATTTTTGATGATACTACCCTACCTCTAGTCCTAATTAAGTTACTGTAAGAGCAAGGTTTGCATTCAGTCCTCCACTAATGTTCTTTCTTCATTCTGCACTCTAGCATGCCACCATGCTCTACTCAGTACACTCGAAGGAAACATATTTTATATCAATTTCCTTGTGGCTGTCCTGGATGTAATAAGTACTTCAAATCCCTCAGTGGACACACAAGGCACCACACTGCAATGCACCCAATTCTGAGCAGTGCAAATACTACAAAGGGAGCTGGGTCACAAGACATAGACATTGATGGAGAGTCCAGCATCTGTTTCACTCAGTGATTAATGTCTTTATTCTGACCCTGATTTCTCAAGATCACGGTTCAAATCGCTCATCTCTGGTGCTGCCAGCACAAGAAGAAGATTATGGCACGAATGCTGGTGAGTCCCATCAGTGATACCCGACCCACAACAGCTCTAACACTACTTATTAAAGATACACTGCACCTGTCATCTCCACCACCACCAGGGCAAGTTGATGGTGATATTGGTGGTGAGTCTCAGTCTCAATGTCAGTGTGTTTTATCTGACAGCACCTTCTGAAGATGCCTGCCATTTATCTGTACCACCAGCTCCTGAAGTAGACACCAAATTCTATGGCATGGACAAGAACTTGTACCACAACTATCACACTGGTTTGAATGGTGAGCATGCCTTATTCTTATAGCTCATCTAACACTACTCCACCACTGCCTCTCACAGAACAGTTACCTGATGACTGGTCACCCTTCCAGAACCGTACTGAATTTGAGACAGCTGAATTCCTGTACAGCCATGCACAAATGTCCGTGCCCAATATAAACACTCTTCTTGATCTCTGGGCTACGTCACTCCTCAAACATGGCGATATGCTGCCTTTTGTGGATCATAAGGACCTCTACAAGACCATCAATAATATTCCAATTGGTGGTGTCAACTGGCAGTCCTTCAAAATTCAGTATTCCAGAGAGAAACTTGATATACCGGATGTGCCTTCATGGATGAATCAACAATTTGATGTTTGTTATCGCAACCCTTGTGAAGTTGCATGCAACATCCTTGCTAACCCCGACTATGTGAATGATTTTGATTATCACCCTTTCCATGAATATTTGGTCAGTAAAGACGAACACTGTTACCAAGACTTCATGTCAGATGACTGGGCCTGGCAGCAAGCGGTATGTGTCTTTATATTGGATATTACTTCCTTGTATTGAACATTCTTTTCAGGATATCATTGCTACTGAACCTGACATGCTCAGTGCAACATTTGTACCCATAATACTTGGAAGTGACAAAATAACTGTATCTGTCGGCACCGGAAACAATGACTCGTACATCGTCCCTGTGTCCTCTTCCATATCTGTGCTAAGTTCTTCCAGCTCTATGTCAGTACTGTCAGTACTATGCGCCAATGCTTGGTCGGCCTCTCCTTTCTTCACATCAAATTCCCAGATCAACGATTTGGCCACCAGGTTCACAGTGTGCAGGAAACACCTAGTGTGAGTGGTTGGTCCACCGAATTCCAGTACCTTACTGCTCAGTTCACGAATCATGGTGTCATTGTTAGATGCATTATTGCAAGTGACGCTCAGGATCTGTGCAATGCGGTTTTAGTTGCATGTAAGTTTGTTCAATTTTTCTTCAGATCAATAGCTTTTCTGATATACCGAATTCTTCTAGCACTTTTGCAAACACCTCCACAAGCTCCTCGCCGGTATGTGACTATGAAGCTCTCAGCTCATATATATCTATATAGGTGAGTTTTTTTTACCTTCCCCACTTCAACAACGTCTAATGGGATGCTTAGTGGTTCCCCCTCGTGCTCAAAGTGCGCTGAAAATGCGACCAACGCACGATGGTTGGGCGATGACCAACCATCAGTAGTAAAGTTTATTTTACTGTCATATTCCTGGTGTGTTTTGAATATTCATTTTTTTTATTAATGATAAATACTTACCTGTAACATTGTAGCAACACGCTGTCGAGTTCGCACAAATACTTGTTGCACGTCACTCGAAACAGTGGAGGCAGAAGGTATGTAATATTCCAGTCTCCCTGTCTTCATCAGCGACTGAAATGCACGGTCCTTGACGATATCGAATGGACGCAGGCTCTCGGACACCCAGCTCACTATTTCGGCCCTGAAGGCAGATGTTTCAGTCCAAGACTCAGATAAGACTTTGTTTGTACTGTGTTTCTGCACGTGTATGTTGACGGTGTGAGTATGTAACTTTCCCTTTACCCTTACGCTTGAATGACGCAGTGATCGATTTGTTTCGCAGGAAACTACCAACTATATTTTCGCGCACCTCGTTGGCATCGTTGGCCTCATCCGCAGCTTTCAACACTTCATCGCCCCAGCACGAACGCACATGCTTCCGCATGTTACTGGTGGAGCATGCATCACCTTTGTCAAGGTATCGTCACACTTTGGTCTTGCAATTCCTAGCTTGGCACTTGAAGTTATGTGCATGGCGCCCATCAAGTTCAGTAATCTGTGGTGTCGGATTGAAGAACACGTAGACTGGTGAGTTCCAGTCCTTCATTGAGCGTGCTGTTTGGTACTCAATTAATGTAATGTTCACATCAAGGCTTCTGCACATACCAAGCTCATCTTCCGCAGTCTCGTCGGCTTCCACCTCAGCCTGTGATACAGTGCTACCGGTCTCAGTTTTGTCTTCATTCATTGCGTTCTCTTCCTCCTCGGTGTGCACCAGGGCATGCCGACTCGAGACTGAGTCTGGACATGGAGACATGGACACTGTCTGTGAAGCTGTGAGCTATTTTTTTTGACCAGCTCATCTTCATCTGCAGACCCTACACTGCTGGTGGGAGTATTACCAGCCTGCAGGTTATTTTTTGCCTTCTTAAGGTGTGTGTTCACGCTATCTCCACCAGCATCGTTTTTCCACTTCTTTGATGACATTTTTAAATTCTTTTCTTCTAGAGCAGCTCTCGCCTTTCCAGTCATTTTGATGATGTGTTTCGCTGTGGCTGCAAAGTTGAGCTGCATGATGGGCAGCACTAGTGGGTGACGAAGGTTCACGGGTGGCGTGGTATGATTTTATATTTGTCTTTAGAGTTTGACAGTTGGCAGCTGTATAGTTTCGTATTTATGTAGTTGAATTTTACTAGCACCTGTTTGGCATCCGTTTGGCGCCCATTGTGACTGATACCCGCAGCGCGGGTATGGGTAGGGGTAGGGGTATCATGACCTCAGACCCGTACCCGTACCCCAGCGGTACCCCTACCCGTGACCCGTGCAGGTTACCCATACCCGCGCAGTTCCCTACGCCTGGGTCTATCTGTGTTTGCTTAGCTTAGCACCAACTTTCACCACAGTTTAGATTCCTCAACTTCAGCAGGATATAGAGCTTTCGCATTTGGTGGACTTGACACTTGTGGCATGTTCACGTGTACCACTTGATGTCTTCGATAATGCGTGGCCACCAAAAGTGTAGTAGCAACCACACACTGTAGAGCCTCATGTCTCCACAGGCACTTCCCTCCAAATTCTCCCACTTTCCCTACAAACTCCAGCTCTAATCCATAGGATACATCTAGTGCATTAGTGCACTTATATTTTATTTCGCAGGTTTCATGCGCAGCCTCATGGGTTTGCGCATTTCGCATATCTGCACTCACATTGTCCATGCACCCGTCCGCCTGTCCATTCCATGTCCTTAGTAGTTCATTGGTGTGTTTTCCCATCATATTTCCTTTTCGTCTAATTGGTTTCCATCGCTAATACTCAGCTCTGCACTTCACGTGTAACTGAGACCCTATTACATACTTCGCGTACTATTTATAACTTGTTTGGCTTGTCACATCGGACCTGTGTGCCTAGCGCCGCTTAGCTACTTTACTTATACCCCTCTATTACTTATGTACTGGGTTGATTTTCTGCCCACTTTCTCTGTGTCCTTAGATACAAGGAATTTTACTCGTTGTTTGCAAGTGACTATCTAAAGTCGCGCACTTTGGTTCTCCGCCTTCGTCTTAGCATCAGCCAACCTTAGTTGGGGTGTTAACATTAGTCTCGCCTCGTATTCCCTTTGTTTCTCTCACTCGCTAGTCTCTCACCTTCACTCGCATGCATTACCTTTGCATTGTGTACCTCGCCCTTCACCTTTCATACTCGCACATCATTGCACGTCTCCGCCTTTCGCTCATCGCATTGTTTTAGTCTCACACTTTGTGCATCCATAGTCGTAGTACCCTATTAGTTGTTTGGTGTCCCTCTTTCTACAAAGAGAGGTTTCCCTTTACCAGTTAGCTGCCCTTGGGTCAATGATTTCACTTGCACCCGGGACTAGCTGTGTTTGCTTAGCTTAGCACCAACTTACTTCACAGTTTAGATTCCTCATCTTCAATGCACATGGTATAGACACATTTATGGCTGAGATCATTGTGTGCTTCCTTAAGAAGGTGATATCACTTGCACAGTGGAGCTACTAGCTGGTGCTTTCCATGGGGTTCTCTACGCCAGAGATTGCCCTTGAGGATGAAGAAATGTGCAGCATAATTTATGAACACTGCAAATTCGTGATCTGAAAGGTCAGTGGGTCTTTCGCGTGAGATAAGAAACTCTTTGGTTAAGACAAGCAATGTGTCAAGCACTTGTGTGGCCTCTGAGCAAGGGATGATCAGGTCTGGTTGCTCTTCTTGTGTGAGGTCTAAAGATGCATGCGGCGAACAAGTTCCATGCAACTACTCACGACATGATGGGTTCTATCATTGAGTAGCGCAACTCCGAATGAGTATGTGCAATCAATCAAATCTTCATGGTCATCGTCCTCCTCGAGAGGATCCTCATCAGCAAGTGGCCTCCTTGAGAGACAATCAATGCCTTTATGCTTGGTCACAGAAAAATGAACAAGTTTAAATGAAAATAATAAAATACCTGTGATCCATCAATTGATGGTCACATTAGGCTGCAAATCAGGGTTGTTGATCATACCTTTGATATACTTAGTGTTGACTTCAATAATGAGATTCTCGACTCCAAAGATGAATATGCAAACTGTGTGAAAGAGTCCGTAGAGCTCTAACTTTGCTTGTGAGTAGCGGCTTTCCACCTCGTTCAGCACTATGCTTCTGAAACAATTAGGATATCACTTGCCATCTGTGCCTACTTGCAACAGAATGAAGCCAATCGCAATGTTGAATGTGTCAATGGCAAGGACGACCTCGCACTCACTCTCGTAATTGAGGCGACGAAGAGCAGGAGACTCTAATACTGAGTCCTTGAGTGTCTGATATGATTCATGCTCCTCTGGTCTGAAGACAAAAAGGACATCTTTCCTGGTGAGATTTGTTAGTGAATGCATAAAACACCACAGGTTCCCAAGAAACCACAGACTTGTGACTGGTTGGTAGGCTCTGGCCAATCTCATATCTTCTGGACTTTGGTGTCTTCAGGTATGCGACCCTCGAAGGTACACTTATGTCTGATGATAACTGCACTCGGCACAGCGAGAACAAATGTTGCGCTAACTGTGATGCTGACGTTGTGAAGCCATTGCAAGATGTGGTTTATAACTTTGAGGTGCTCTTAGATGAAGCAATGGATTCTGGGATTGTCGGGGATGGTCTCATAAGTACCATCTGCGAGTTTGTATTGTGTCTCAATGGACTTTACTGCGATGTTGTAGATAAATGGTAGCATGTGCTTTGGAATCGCAAAACCATTGCAAGTGATATGCGGCCGTTGAGTGCTCGTATACATCTGATGCGATCTTCTCTTTGATGATGCACGTGACTTTGTCCCTTGTCAATGGCGGGACTGGTATATTGCGCTGCGACCATGGCACGTGCAGAACTGTTGGTATCTTGTAAGGTGGGAAAGACCTTTCGTCAAGGCAGCCACGCTCTGATGCTTCCCAAGCAAATGTGAGTTCATGCGTGCAGACTAGCCAGCATACTAGCTTAGCCTCCTCTGGCCATAGCCAATTTGCAGGATCAAAGTTTAGCTTATCTGCTCATGCTTATGTGAGACAGATACCTGGAACAAAATCTGGGGGATGAGTCCTATTAGGGGATCAGTAACTAGCACACACCCATTCTGCCTTTGGCACAGGAAGCAAAAAAAGAGCACTTTGCACTCTTTTGTGGCTTCCTGGTCTTTGGCTTCATCCTACTTTGGGTGTCTTAAGTCTTGACCTTGAATACTTGCTGTGCCAAAGGCACAGCAAGGCAAGGGAGCGCTTCACGCTCCTTTGCGAGGTGCCTGCAGCACTTTGCCTTACTAATGATCATAGTGGATTTTAAAAACAATGACATTTTTGAGCAGCATTTCGACACAACTAAAACTACATGATACATCACATCCAAGTCGGTTCTCTATATAAAAGTACATCATATGTACATCGATCATCCAACATGAATCGTAATTCTTCTAAGCACTTCTGTATACACTACATTTGTTGTCTTTGAGCCCTCTTCATTCTCAGGAAAGATAGCAAACACTCTATCTGGGTGAGTGCAGCGAGATAATGCAACATAGAGCTGTCCATGGCTGAACACGGGAGTCCACAAATTAAGCCCAACCCACTTGACGCTTTGACCTTGCGCCTTGTTGATGGTCATAGCAAATGCGACACGAACGGGGAAATGACGACACTTGAGAGGAATGGGATTATCTTCAGATGTGGCATCCAGGGTCATGCGAGGGATTAGAACCGTGTCCCGATCATCTTGGCAAGCTTCATTGACTCCATCTCCAAGAATGCGACACTTGAGGATGTGAACGGTCCAAGACAGCAGGATCATGTGAGTTCCATTATAGAGGCCCTCGGAGGGGTTCAAGTTGCGCAACAGCATCAGGGGAACACCTTTTTTGACCTCCAATTTGTGCAAAGGGAAGCCTGATGGGGTGAGGGTATGAAGGAACTCTGTGGGGATGTAATCATATTCCCTCTCGCTAACCGAGTCTGCGCTGGTGAAGACCGCTTTATCTCTAGGGAATGATTCAAGAATGGTAGTGTTGATCTCATCCACATCAGTGTTCTTTGCGGAGAGGATGGCGCATTCTAGGAAGAAGGAATCATCCACTGCAGGCTGCCCAGGGAGCAGAACTGGAGAGTATAGGGCATTGATGAGAGACTGGACATCATTGTTGGGGCAGCACATATGAATAGGGAGGGTCACAGTTCCGTCTTCATTTGTGCCCTCGCCAGCTCCAATCTCAAGGAGCCACCTTGCAAATTCATCAGAGGCGGGGTCTTGACCAAGCCGCATATTTCTCTTGAGGTGGAAGATACGAAGCTTTTGCCAGAGTTAAAATCTGCAAAGGGTAGCGCTCACTATCTGCTCCCTGGATCTATGGGTCACCACCAGCAAGGTCTGTCTAAAGTCCCCACCAAAGAGCACGGTTATTCCCCCAAAATAAGCCTCTTTGTTTAGAAGATCACGCAATGTGCAGTCAAGGCACTCCAGAATATGATGGTGGAGCATTGGAATTTCATCGCAGATGATGAGGGAGGTTTCCTTGAGAAGCTCATGGATGACATCTCCTTTTTTGATATTGGATGTGCTGTCCTCGTTAATGGGAATGGGAATTTTGAATCACAAATGAGCCATACGTCTGCCTGGTAGGAGGAGGGAAGCAATTCCAGAGGAGGCCACACAGAGGACAATCTTTCCTTCAGCACAGAGTTTTGAAGTGATGAGTTTGCAGAGATACGTCTTGCCGCATCTCCCTGCACTATGGACAAAGTATGTGTGTCCGGGTCTTTGCTGATTACAATTCATGGCATCCTTGACCATAGCATTATAGACCACCCTCTGCTTGACATTAAGCAAAGGGACTCCTTCATCCACTATCTGCTGAAGCTCCTGTGTGTCATACTGACACTGCTCAGCAATGAGCTGGTTGCCCTCCATGGCCCTCCATCTTTCTGCCATTCGAGCTACTGGCATTTGAGAAATTGCTTCCAAAGACTTGCCATTTTTGCAGAGCATGCCATCAATGAGATGAAGACCATAGTCGTGTACCTGTTCCTCTGTGGGGTCAGGGATGTTGAACAGTGCGTGAGTGAGGCAGTGACGCAGATCATTGCAGAGATTTTCCTTGAAGTGGTTCCAAAGATCATCAGGGCTGGTAGGGTTGCAGTGCAGCAGGATGATGGCAAAGAGATTGTGCATGAGATTTCCTGTGTACATATGAGAGGCATCCCACAAGCACTGGATCCATTCATAATTGTCATCAAGCAGACCCCTGTGCTGACACGCTTCCTTGAAAGTCTCATAGAGAGTCCCATCATGTGTCCGAAGGTGTTCAAAGGAGGTAGCCCCTTGAAATTATGGTGAGCTTGATTGATAAAAATTGTCTTAGACATCATACCTTTCACTACAGTCAAAAGCAATCTCAGATAGAAGCACTCTCCAGAGCTGGGCACAGCAGCGTACATTCTTCCAATCACCATTCCTCACTCCCATATCTTCCATGTACCTTTGCTCCAAACAAATTTTGAGAGGAAATCCTGATAGAGGCTGTCGTGGGCTCCAGCTGCTACCAAGTTCTCATTGGCATTGGCTTTGAACCATCCAGTGAGGCAAGTATCTTTCACTTTTGCGCGCTCAAGGACTTTCTCAGCATCATCCTTGGGGTCATAGAACACCATCTGTTCATTTTTGAGATGGACCAGCAAACAGCACAGAACAAGCTCATATTCCAATCCGGACTCACAACAAATTCGGTACATACTACCGGAGCTTTCTAAAAGTGTCAAAGTTCTTAATGGTAAAGAAGAAGCTTGCCAAGCTCAAACAAGACCGCTTGTTCCTAGAGGGTATTCACGATACCGCAAGCACTAAAATCCACAGGCACTTAGGAATTATGATGACCTTGCATCACCCCGACAAACCATACCCAATGGATAAGGTATATGAAGTGGAAGTAGTCGCCACCAGTGTACCTCTTCGGACAACTAGCCAAGCTCCCCGCATGTCCACAAGTATGGTTCTGATGACGCAGCCTTCCAGTGGTGTTGTTGTGAAACAGGAATATAAGTTGCAGAACGTGCAATACGAGTGTTATTTCTGCAGTGGTCAGAACCACATCGCTCGGTACTGCAGTCATCGCTGAGAGTACATTACAAGCAGAAGAATAATTGAGACAGACGGTAAGGTATTCATGCCAGATGGTAGTAGGATCTCCGGCAGAAGAGAGGATGGATCAATGAAGCAATGAATTGACATGTTCGCCAGTCAATCGCCAGCAACAGGAGCTAACACTATTCAGGTCCAGGCTGGGCTATATTGCTGTGCAGCTCCGGACATTGAGATAGATGCAGAAATTGACTCATCCACATTCATGTATGCCCGCAGCGAGCCACCGGAAGATGAGAAAGAGTTCGAACACTTAGAAAGGATCCGACTAGCGAACCAAGAGTACGCGCCACATCATCATCGCAAGCACCGCAATATTGCTAAGCATTCCCGCTAGAAGATAAGGATGCAGCAAAGAGGGTTGTTGATAAGATTCTGAATACAGACGTAAGTTTGCCGATAAAGGACATCATCGCAGCTTCACCGGATATCCAGAAGGCGATAAAAGACCTTACAATGTCTAAATGAGTCACGGTTGGTGCAGTACTGGTAAACGAGCTCAGTAGCCTTCCTCAGATGGAGCAATTCCTGAAGGACTGTGACGAGCATATGAAGCAAGCCGATGACAGTCGTATCATCGCTGACCATTTTAAAGCCCTGCGATGTATCTGAGGTGCTACGAGAGCGGGCTGGGTACTCTCCTGTGTCCTTAATCAAGGCGCCAAAGTCATTGTAATGCTGCAAGCAGTTTGGCAATCGCTTTCAGAATGGGAGATATGATGTTCCAGGTTCAGATCGTCCCAACAGCCAATTTCGACATACTACTCAGCAGACCATTCTTCACGTTAACCAGTTGTCTAACAACTGACCTTCCTAACGGCAATCAGGATGTCATGCTCACTGATCCAAACACTGGCAAAATTATCAGGATACCTATGGACCCTTGGGCTAGAAAGTGCGCTAAGTGTAGGCACAATATGTTGTGTGTGGACCATCCGAGTCCGAAGGGTTTTTAAGAACCGATGATCCGCTATCGCGGGGAGACTTACGAACTGTCGCATCTTCCATCATTCCTTATTATTTATGTTCTGAAACTAATCACCGCCTTGCACTATCCATGCAAACCTCGCTCTCATGGAGCACTGATACCCCGTACATTCCTTTTATTGCATGCCCTTTGGCGCATTATAATTATCTTGTAACAACCTGTTCAGTCATTAACCGCTCATCTGTCCGTGCCTTCAACAGTGTATATTTATTCGACAAGACCAAGCACGCACTGGTCTATAAGCCAGTCGCGAAGAAAGTCCAAACTGTACAAACGGCTATGCACCCCGAATATAGAGTTATAAGAAAATTACCCGACGATCCTTTGGCTGGCATGCCTACACTGCCATTCTTTCCACCCGACTTTGTTCTGGGCATCTACTACACGCAAGAGAGATCCGACAACCTAGACTTAGACCCAGCAAACTGGTTATGGCCCGAAGAACTGAAGCTTGTGCATTGGCTCGTTAGAGTACATGAAATGGCATTCACTTGGGATGCGAGCAAACATGGACGTCTCAACAAAACCTACTTTCTGCCGTACAAAATTCCGACAATTCCGCATACCCCATGGTCTCAGTGCAACATCCCTATTCCACCCGCAACCATCAGCGAAGTTATCTGAATCATTAAGGAGAAAATTGACTTCAGAGTCTACAAACTGCCCACTGCCACATACCGTTCTCGCTGGTTCTGTGTTGTCAAGAAAGACAGAAAGTCCCTACATCTAGTTCACAACTTGCAGCTGCTCAATGTGGTAACCATATGAGACTCCTCAGTCCCACCATTTATTGAGCACCTCGCCAAGTCCTTCACAGGATACGCGGTATATGGTATGATAGATCTGTACTCAGGTTATGATCAGTGAGCCTTGCATGAAGACTTGCACGACCTGACAACCTTCGGAACCCCACTCGGACCCCATCGGTTAACTATGCTGCCACAAGGCCACACTAACACAGTCCAAGTATACCAAGGGGATACAGTGTTCATTTTACAGCACAAGATACCAGAATATACTTCTCCGTTTATTGACAATGTCCCCACCAAATTGGTAAAAACCCGGCATCAGCGAGCTGATGGCTCATACAAGACTATTCCGGAGAACCCAGGAATTTGCCACGCTGGCATTCTCTTATTCTGATTCTTGCTAATTCATGTTCCCGCAGCGAAGCATGCAGGTGTTAATGGACTCTCAAGGAGACCTCGTGCACCCAAATATTTGGATGAAAGTGACGATCATGAGGACTAGCTTGACTGCTCATACTCATTTTCCATGGAAATTCTCAATGACCGCACTTATGCTGTTGCACAGATAGACTCTGACAACCCGCACTACCCGTACACCATGTCCGTACCAAACCCGCTAACCCACCCCCTGTCCTTTCTGCATTTTTAGGTACCACTAAAGATGGGTCCGACAATATCCGCATCCTGCGCTCTGAGATTGCTAAAGCACAAGATGCGAGAATCTTGAAAATTCAGAAATTCATAGAGGACCGAGAACGACCCTCAGAACTCTCGGATGAAGAATTCAAGACTTTCGTCAGTGCATCTCAACAGTATTTCATCTTCAACAGCAGATTATGGAGGAAACATATGCAGGGGAAGCATCAGCTTGTTGTCCCCAAAGCAAAGCGGTATCAGCTACTCAAAGAGGCACATGATGACCTTGGGCACAAGGGAGTATTTACAATCCAAATCCGTCTTCTTCTCAGATTTTGGTGGCTGCTAATGACTGAAGACATCAAATGGTATAACAGGAGCTGTCACGAGTGCCAGATCCAACAGACCCAGAAGTTGCACATCCTGCCGATAGTTGCGATACCCGGAGGAATATTCTGAAGGGTACACATTGACATTATGATGATGCCGAGGGCTGGCGCGTTTGACCAAATCATTCATGCTCGCTGTGCGCTCACTGCATATCCAGAATGGCAGATGCTCTGCAAGGAATCTGCGAAGATTGTCGCATCATTTATCTTTGAAGAGCTAATTTGCAGATGGGGTCCAATCACTGAACTCGTCACCGACAACGCCCCAGCCATTATATCAGCAATGGAGGACCTCGTCACACAATACGGCATCAACCATGTCCAAATATCACCATACAACTCGCAAGCTAACGGAATCATTGAGCGACATCACCGAGGTGTCCGGGAGGCCATCATGAAAAGTTGCAAGGGGAATGAGTCTCGCTGGTATCAATATGCGCATGTGGTACTACGGGCCGAGAGAGTAACCATCCAGGTATCTACCAGACTCTCGCCGTACTTCATGGTACACAGAGTAGAACCAATCTTTCCTTTTGATCTCGCCGAAGCAACCTTCTTAGTTGACTTACTGAACCAAGAGAAACTGACTTCCGACGAGCTTATAGCATGGCGCGCCCGCCAACTTATGAAGTGGCAGGAAGATCTAGATTCCATCAAAGACAAAGTCACAAAAGCAAGGTTCTGGTCTATCCCAGAATTTGAAACAAAGTTCCGAAACACCATCCAAGATCAAGACTTCGCTCTGGGCACCTTAGTGCTTGTGCGGAATTCGAAGATAGAGTACGAGCTAAACCAGAAGACAAAGCCGAGGTACATCAGACCAATGATTGTCCTTTGCTGGACTCTCAGAGGATCATACATATTAGGCAAGTTAGATGGAACAGTATCAAAGTTACAATATGCGGCATTTCACTTGCTACCGTACTACCTGAGAAGCGTACTTTGTACAACACTTTCGCAGCTTCAGACAACTTTCGGTCGCATCGGACAAGTACCTCGGTACTTCAGACGTAGTCTTGGAACTCTGGACGGGCATTAGAGAGGTTCACTTCCAATATCTTGTCTACTCTCTGACTGTATAAGACTTCCCTTGCATTATCAAGGTGGTTCTTTAGGTTGTCTCTTGGGATGAAGCATACTTGCAACTCTCAGGACTAGGGACTCACATTCTGTAGAGCCCAGCCCAGATCTACTCTTTACACCGGACGCAGCCCATCAACAGTGGATTCTTCTGCAGGTGATATGGTAGCAAAAAGTGAACTGTCAGGTAATACTTCTATTGCTTCTCTGAAGTGTGTGATAAATTCCACGCAAGCTAAACAATGCATGTTTGGTCTGAGTACCCTATCAGAAGTCTCAGTAGTGCCCCTCGCGGTGGGCTCCAGTTGAAGATGAGGAATCTAAACTGTTGAAAGTTGGTGCTATGCAAAATGAAACAAGCAACAGATGAGGGCTTAATGAATGACAATGAAAAGACTGCTGATAGATTCTAACTCTAGCTATGGACATGATGGGGAAACTCCACTAAGGTAAGGTTTGGTGTGGTGGTAAAGAGTGAAAAATGTGGACCTGTATATGTATCTCACTAAGTGAGACTGAGCTGAGCCGATGTAGAGACTCATTCCTGACTAGGCTTGTAGATACTGTCTTTACCTTATGTTTGCTATTTTGTAGCTTACATAATCAAGTTACCTCCACCAGTTTCCAGCACCTTGAGTTTGAGTCTTCGTAGTTTTCTCTCTCTCTGAGCTTTGAGCTTAGTACAGAAACCCTTTAGGGTCAAACACTGTCTTCTAGACAATGTAGCTAGGCAGCAAGACCCAACATTATTCAGACTAACCATCTGAATTGTTCAACCTTCACCGAGTAGGAGATAATGTATGTAGTAAGGTATGTAAATCAGGGTCTATGCTCTAATATGTACCAGTGAGACTTGCTGGACAGTAGATGGATGCTCCTGGACGATAGGGCAATGAAAGCATGGAAAAGCAAGCAATGTGAAGGCATTGTAAGGCATGGGAAAGTTGCCCCCCATGGGAAAGTGTCGCCTAATAAGGAAATAGCTAAGGAAAGGCTAGAAAATCATGCTGCGAGTTGGTGCTGCAAACCCGGGTGGTATGAACTAAAGTATAAGGTGTTGCAAGCCTGCAATAGTGCGAATCTCTACATCGGCCCACATATCTAAATAATAATATTTGCCTTACATCTCTCTTCAGCCCAGCTATCTATAATATTCATGTCCATGCTACTCCTACTTCTACATATTACCTATATCTCTTCCAGCCCATCTGTCAATATTGAGGATATATATAACATTGGCCCATCTTATATGGGATATTATGTACATCAGTTTACTTGTATAATACAGAGATAGGTCACTGTAGTATGTGATAATTACATATACTCAAATATTTTATGTTTTCTTTCTCTCATTACTTTACATGAGCTTGACTGAAGCCTTCCCTAAGTTAACTGTAATAGCAAGACAAACTTGGTCTTCACTCTGCATGAGAAGCTAACTATTCATCAGCATTGAACATTATAGTACATTAGAACAAGAGTTTCACTTACTAGTAGATATTAAAATATAGGGGCTTCAATTATATATGGTCCAGACTTCATTTCTCATTACTGTTCATTACTTCTTATCAATTCTCATCTTTGTTTCTCACTTCTTACCACTTCCTACTTGACTTCTTATTATTTCTCTCACTCCTTCAGAAATAATGATAAAAAGTGAGAGAAGTGATAATAATGATAAGATGTGAAGTGTAAAGTGTGTCGTGACTCTTTTCTGATACTTTAGATTTGTCTTGAATGCACAGATAAGAAGTAATGAGAAGTGAGAACAAGAATGAGAAGTGGTGAGAAATTAAGTCAGAAGTGGTGAGAAGTCAGAAACAAAAATGAGAAGAAGTGAGAGAAGTGACAATAATGATGAGAAGTGGAGTGAGAAGTGATGAGAAGTAGTCAGAAGTTAAGTCAGAAGTGGTGAGAAGTCAGAAACAAAGATAAGAAGAAGTGAGAGAAGTGATAAAAATGATGATAAGTGGAGTGAGAAGTGATGAGAAGTAGTGAGAAGTGAGAAACAAAGATGAGAATTGGTAAGAAGTAATGAGCAATCTGTCATCTAACTCTTTTATGCTCCAGACCTCCCTCACATGCACATCTTTAGACATATACAGCTATTTCTCCACTTATTCCACTTACTTCTATATATCCAGTCTAAGACTTCTGTCTGACTCCGCTACTTGACTTGAGTTTCATTTTTCACCAACCTCTGAGTCTTAGGGGTTTTGCCTTCAAAGACTACACATTCACCTCCCCTTCTCACTTTATTTTTACTACTTCTTTTCACTTCTCACTACTTCATTTTTACTACTTCTCATCATTTCTCACTACTTCTCACTTCTTACTTTAGATTTTAGCACTTCTCATTATTGTTTCTTATAAAATGTTTGCTTAATGGTAATAAATGCTATCTTATCAACAAACATTAGCATTATTTCTTCCTTGTGTGATTATTAGCTATGTCTATAAGGTCAGAATCATAGATAATATATAGGATCATAGATAGCTGTCATATGTCATATATCAAATTTCCTCTGTGTTTATCACTTCTCACTTCATTTTTTTTACTGCACTTCTCACTTTATTTTTTACTACTTCTCAACACTTCTCATCATTTCTCACTTTACTTCTCACTACTTCTTATCACTTCTCACTTTGTGCATGTGAGGGAGATCTGGAGCAGAAAAGAGTCAGATGACAGATTGCTCATTACTTCTTACCAATTCTCATCTTTGTTTCTCACTTCTCACTACTTCTCATCACTGCTCATTATTTTTTACTATTTCTCATTTTTTTCACACTTCTCATCATTTTTATCACTTCTCTCACTTCTTCTCATCTTTGTTTCTGACTTCTCACTACTTCTCATTACTTCTCATCTGTGCATTCAAGGCAAATCTGGGGTATCAGAAAAGAGCCAGATGATATACTTCTTACTTCACTTCTCTCACTTCTTCTTATCTTCATTTCCCACTTCTTACTTAACTTCTCACCACTTATTACTTCACTTATCATTACTGCTCGTTACTTCTTACTAGCACACACCTGTTGTGCCTTTGGGTACAGGAAGCAAAAAGAGCACTTCATGCTCTTTTTTAGCTTCCTGGCCACAGGATCATTGGGTAATTTTCTTATAACTTGATATTTGGGGGGCATGGCCATTTGTATAGTTCAGACTTTCTTTGCAACCAGCTTATAGACCAGTGTGTGCTTGGTTTTGTCAAATGAATATACACTATTAAAGACATGGACAGATGAGCGGTTAATGACCGAATGGGTTGTTACGAGATAATTATAATGCACCAATGGGAATGTGCAGGGTATCAATGCACCGTGAGAGCAAGGTGTGCGTGCATAGTGCAAGATGGATATTAGTTTTGGAACATAAATAATAAGGAATGATGGAAGTTGCGAGAGTTCGTAAATCTCCCCACAATAGAGGATCATTGGTACTTCAAAACTCTTTGGACTCAGATGGTCCATACACAACATATTGTGCCTACACTTCACGCACTATCTAGCCCAGGGGTCCATCAGTATTCTGACAACTTTGCTGGTATTTGAATCGGTTAGTGTGACATTCTGATTGCCACTCGAAAGGTTGGTTATTTGACAACTGGTTAGTGTGAAAAATGGTCTACCAAGCAATATGTTGAAGTTGGCCATTGGGACAATCTGAACCTGGAACATCATATCTCCTGTTCTGAAGTCTAGTGGAAAGTTTTCCATGATGCTGAGTGTTGAGTCCATTGATGTGTTGACTGATTCCATGGTCATCTGGTGGTCCGAGCAAAGTGGAACTCTGCAAAGCAATCACCATACTGCTTGTGGCATCATAATGACCTTGGCGCTGTAACGATGGTCGTGGCACTGGGCTTGGAACCAGCTATTTTGATACTAATGTCAAACAGTATTTGTCTGATGCACTTCTGACTACACCGACCCAAGTCCAACAGTCCAACGCATGTCCAATCCCGACCCGACACATGACCTGACATTCCCGTGCATCAGACCAGTCCTCCCTATGTCCTGTCCAGTCACATCTATCCCCACTAGGTGCACATTTACTCCTTTTGACTTGCTAAGCATTGTATATAGCGTTATTACATGTTTTCTTATGGTCCGCAGTACCACATGTCCTATTACATAGGATTTCGGACCCAAAATATTGCTACTACTCTTGCCTATAGCACTCCAAATTTCTACATAGGCTCTATTTAATATCTAGTACTTCCTACCTATTGCATTACTTACTTTTCCCTACTCAGTAGTAGGATGGAAGTCATTGGATATTAGTAGTACTTCACTGTATTGCAAAATATCTATCCGCTCTTTTTCTCTGAAACATTCCGACACATCTGACACTCATTTGACCAACAATCCGACATACTTCCAACACATTCCTTCACCATCCGATGCATTCCCGACAGTCCGACGCATAGTCCGACGCCCGACCCGACTCTGATATTTTCAGACCCGACAGTTTCCCTTTGGACAAGTAGTTCTTAGCTTCAGATTATTTTCCCATTACTGATAACTAACTATCTAAACTAATACCAAACAGCTACCCCTATAGGATTGAACACACTTGTTCTGCAAGTATAGCAGACTAGGTTGTGCTAAGATCTACCTAAATATTTGTTGTCTAGGTAGTATGATTTCTGCTGAGCCCAGCAGGAATCAGCTTTCTACAGTGCCTTGATTGAAGATGCAGGTGAGTACCCAGCCCCCTCTCATATTACCTCGGATGCATCATAAGGATTTAAAATGGTCAGCTACAATACGACCATCATTGGCTTGCTTCATATGCTTCTCCCAATTCCTCAGGAATTGCTCTATCTGGGGAAGACTACTAAGCTCATTTACCAAGACTAAACCAACCATGACTCATTTATACATTGTAAGGTTATTCATTGCCTTCTGGATGTCCAGCGAAGCTGAAATGACACATCATATGGGACATTATGTAGGTTGGGTGACCCATTGTAAGAATGGTTGTGTCGCTGGGCTCAGACCCAGTTAATTTGATACTGGTGTCAAACAGTATTTGTCCGATGCACTTCTGACTACACTGATCTGAGTCCGACAGTCCAACGCATGTCCGATGCACTTCTGACTACACTGATTCGAGTCCAACAGTCTGATGTATGTCTGGTCCCGACCTGATGCCTGACCTGACATTCCTGTGCATAGGACCAGTCATCCCTATGTCCTGTCCAGTCACATCTATCCACATCAGGTGCACAGTTACTTGGTTTCACTTGCTAAACATTGTAGACAGTGTTATTACATGTTTTCTCATTTTTGAGTACAGAACATTCCTGCACTATGGACATAATCTGAAGCATGCAAAATATGCTGATATCCAGTTCCCAATCAGCTCTGTATTTTTCAGGTAACCCCTATGAAGTCCTAGATTAGCTCAGACAAAGTGCCGATTTACCCAAAGAATTTTGGATCAGGTTTGCTTTGAAATATATGGACTTTGATGAAAGAAAACTATAGCAGATGTACGATGAATGCATTGGTAACAGTAACAAAGATTTTGCTAACATGATTTTGGACTTGTACCCAGACTTAGGTATGGACTGACGATGTGTCCAAGATGACAGTCCGACCCCAATGAGTATGCCTGATCCGACATCCAAAAATTTGCAACCTGAAGTCTCTGACACCACAACCATCTCCGAACCTCAAGAACAATCCAAAACAGTATCAGAAACAGTATATCAGACAACAGTTCCCAACACCACAACATTTTAATATGAAATACCTGAAATTTTGGACATTACCTTTGGACACTCCAAATTTACTTCAGACAACTTGGAAACATTCACTGAAACCATTAATACTAATGTATTGACACTCGAAACACCGAGTATTGAGCTAAAGCCTCTAGGACGCCAAAATTCAGATCATATAATTCAGACATAGAAGATATTGATATAGGAGTATCAGACTACAAACCCAGACAGGCAGTATACCACTTGGATACCACTGACAATTTTGTTCTCGCAACAATCACTGTTTTAGCATTTACAAGTTTTGTTTCTATAGGACCACACTCCACAAGTCAGAATACTATCAGTCGCCTTCTGAAACCCCCCAAAAAACCTCTCCAAAGCACTCTAAATATACCCAACACATATCCGAAAGTTTGTGCTATAGTTTTACCCATCTGAAATTTGTCATACCAGCCCCAAAAATTCAAGTACAAACATTCTGTCAAAAGCTCCTACCAGTATCACTGACCCATGCACTCCCGGATCGCATTTGACATGTACGACAGCCAATGAAGATCAGATATTAGGAAGAAACTATAGTCCGACACCTGAAAATTTCAGACCATCTGAAACTCAAAAATTCAGACATATACATATGATATATTGCACATAACCCTGGCATGTTCGCAACATCAGACTAGCATATTGGACATATTTTTGGACACACTTTTAGACATGTTTTCGGACTATTGGACATTGTGTGAACTCACCTGATTATTTAGCATTTTACCTTTGCACTGCAGAATTGCACCTGTGCCATTAACTATTAGAAATTTGGACAATCTGGGCAACATAAACAGAAGAAGAATGAAAGTTGCATGAAGAAAAGAAGTCAGATGGTACTCTGCACCCAGTATTGTTTTGATATCCAAAAATTTGTGTTTTTGCCGAACTTTCAATTATTTTTTTCATGTTTTTTATTAGGCACCCTAGTGGGAAGACATATAGAGAAAACTTGCAACACAGACATAGGGACAAATGGACATTTTCGGACTTTGGACATTCAGAAAAGAGTCAGATGACAGATTGCTCATTACTTCTTACCAATTCTCATCTTTGTTTCTCACTTCTCACTACTTCTCATCACTTCTCACTCCACTTATCATCATTTTTATCACTTCTCTCACTTTTTCTCATCTTTGTTTCTGACTTCTCACCACTTCTGACTTAACTTCTCACTACTTCTCATCACTTCTCACTCCACTTCTCATCATTATTGTCACTTCTCTCACTTCTTCTCATTTTTGTTTCTGACTTCTGACTACTTCTCATTACTTCTCACTTCACTTCTCATCATTATTATCATGTCTCTCACTCCTTCTCATCTTTGTTTCTGACTTCTTACTACTTCTCATCCTTGTTTCTCATTTCTTATTACTTCTCATCTGTGTGTTCAAGGCAAATCTGGGGTATCAGAAAAGAGTCAGACAACATACTTCTTACTTCACTTCTCTCACTTCTTCTCATCTTTATTTCCCACTTCTTACTTAACTTCTCACAACTGCTCACTTCACTTTTCATTACTGCTCATTACTTCTTACTAGCTTCCTCTGGCCAAAGCCATTTTGCAGGATCAAAGTTTAACTTATCCGCTTGCACTTGCGTGAGACAGATACCTGGAACAAAATTTGGAGGGTGAGCAGGTCCCAGAATTAGTCCTATTAAGGGATTGGGCGGTAGTTCATGAATGATGCAAGTACACTGCGAACTTTCTTAGCACACACATTGAATGCGGCAATGTTCACAGTATAAAAAGCTGTACAGGACGAGGTTAGATGCGTGTATAGCGTGGACTGTGGAAGAGAGAAATCAGAGTATGAAAATGAAATGGGGACAGGATATGATGACAACAACAATGAATGTGGTGAAGTGAGATTGCTCCTTGAGAGCAAACAAATGTGGTTTTTGTCGCGTGCATTGCACAATGCGAGTGAAGAAATATTAGTGAGATATGAATGAGAAAATGAGTGTGATGGGTGAAGCGAGGAGCACAAACACTCTATAGTGCTGTGGATCATTGATACTTAAGAATCCTGACCCTCAACCTTGGTGATATTAACATGTAAGTGCATATGCATTGCTTTGCCACAAGGCGCACCATGAACCACTACCTGACAATTTCTGACCCAAGGGAGGGTTGGGATGCGCATTTCTTTGTGTGTGTTTGGGTCTGTCAATAAAATGTCCTGCTCCCCACTAGGGAGATCAAATGTGCGACACAAAGTGAGCATAAAAAATGGGCATCCAAGCAGAACCTCAAAGTTCACGCACTCCATTACCTGAACTTGGAAGTACATCGGACCTCCTCTGTAATCAAGCATGATATTCTCGATGACTCTGAGTATAGAGTCATGCGACATGTTGACAGACTCCATGCGCATGCAGTGATCTGACCACAGTCCTATACCAAATGATTGCTATGTCTGATGCATTCCTGATATTGAAATCCCAATCCCAATGCCTGACCCTGACCCAAAAGTTTCAGACCCATCATTTTCACATCAGACTTGTTCTTCTTATGTCCTGTCCAGTCATATTCATTTCCACTGGTGTGTATTTACTTGTTTTTCACATTATTGAATATTATAGATAGAGTTAATACATGTTATCTACAAAAGGTGCAGTACTCATGCTCTTTTACATACATTTGGACCTGATTTTGTGCTACTGTTTTCGCCTAATGCACTTTGAAATTCTACATAGACACTATATAATATCCAGTACTTCCTACCCATTACTTTACTTACTTTTTCCTACTCAGTAGTCGGATGGAAGTCCCTGGATATTAGTAAGTACTTGATTGTATTTGTGAAATATCTATCTGCTATTTTTCTCCAAAACATTCTAAAACACTTGACACTCATTTGACTGACATTCCAACACACTCCTTTACCATCTGACACATCGCCGACCATCCAATGCCTGAGCCAACTCTGAAAATTTCAGACTTGACAGTTTCTCCTTGGACAAGTAGTTCCTAGCTTCAGATCGGATTATCTTCCTTTTATTGATAAATAACTATCTAAACTGATACCAAACAGCTACCCCTATAGGATCGAATGCACTTGCCTTACAAGTATAGCAGCATAGGTTGTGCTGAAGATCTACCTACAAATTATTGTATAGGTAGTAACATTCTGCTGAGCTCAGCAGAAATCTGCTTCTTACACTGAATGTGGAAATAAGCTATGTATAAAATATGAATGGATAGTGCAAATAGAAGTCTGAGTAGATCCAATGTCTGGATGTCAGATAGATATGTTGGAATAAGAAGTAGTAAAAAATGAAGTGAGAAGTCAAGTGAGATGTGATGAGAAGTAGTACAAAATGAAGTAAGAGGTGATAAGAAGTAGTCAGAAGTGAAGTGAGAGATAATAGGAAGTAGTGAGAAGTGATGAGAAGTAGTAAAATAATGTGAGAAGTAGTGAGAAATGAAGTGAGATGTGTTGAGAAGTGATGAGAAGTAGCACAAAATAAAGTGAAAGGTAATAAGAAGTAGTGAGAAGTGAAGTGAAAAATTATAAGAAGTATTGAGAAGTAAAGTGAGAACAAAATGAAGTCAGAGGTGATAAGAAGTGGTGAGAAGTAGTGAACAGTGAAGTGAGATGTAATGAGAAGTCGTAAAAATAATGTGAGAGGTAATAAGAAGTAGTCTATTGTACTTCTCACTACTTTTTTCACTTCACTTTTTATTTCATATTTTACTACTTTTTATTACTTATTATTTTGCTTTTTACTTCACTATTTTTTTGCACTTCTAATCATTTTTATTACTTTTCTTACTCCTTTTCATAATTCATATTACTTCTCAATACTTCATACTTGACTTCTATGTTACTTGTTACTTTACTTCTTGTTACTGCTTATTACTTCTTACCAATTCTCTATAGAATTTTTGACAGTCCAAGTGCACGATGAATTGGTTGCAAACACGTAAGGCATACAAAAATAACACTACCGTATGTAATACCGATGATTTAAGGTTTAAGCCACCTTCAACTTGTTCTGCGTCAAACTCAATAAGGTAATCTAAATCCAACATTCTCATCATTGTTTATCACTTCTCACTACTTCTCACTTTACTTCTTATCATTTTTATTACTTCTGGAGCAGAAAAAAGTTAGATGATAGATTGCTCATTACTTTTTACTAATTCTCATCTTTATTTCTGACTTCTCACCACTTTTGACTTAACTTCTCACTACTTCTCACTTCTCATCATTTTTATCACTTCTCTCACTCCTTCTCATCTTTGTTTCTGACTTCTCACTATTTCTTACTTGACTTCTCACTACTTTTCATTACTTTCTCACTTCACTTCTCATCTTTGTTTCTGACTTTTTACTACTTCTCATTACTTCTCATTACTTCTCACTTCACTTCTCATCTCTGTTTCTAACTTCTTGTTACTTCTCATCACTTCTGACTTCTTATTACTTTTTATCTATGCATTCAAGGCAAATCTGGGGTATCAGAAAAGAGTCAGATGATACACTCTTACTTCACTTCTTCTCATCATCATCTCCCACTTCTCACTTCACTTCTCATTACTGCTCATTACTTCTTACTAGCACATACCTAAAGGGGAGGTCTTCAACACAGTAGAGTCGGCTCAGCAACAAAAACTCACTTGTAATATGATAGTGCAAAATTCTGGCTGATGAAGGACATGTGTGATGACTGTCAAATTTTTCAAATTAGGATGTCAAAAAGGGGCTCCATCAAGTTGAATCTGCAGCATGACAGCATCAATGCTCAAACAAAGCATATAAGGTTTCCAAATTTGAACACCATGTGACAGAACGTGGCTTTCATATGAGCCTGCCATATACTGTCCTGTCTTACTTGATAGAAAACAACCACCTTAGCCCATATATCTATATGATATGTATTTGGGCCCACCCATGTACACAACATCTCACTACATCAGTCAACCCATTCATATAATATATAATAAACCGCTAAAGATGAGGAATCTATACTGCAAGGACAGTTGGTGCTAAACCAAAGAAACACAGATAGTCCTGGGTGCGAGTAAAATATTGACCCAAGGGCAGCTGTCTGAGTCAAGGGAAACCTCTCTTAGAAAAAAGAGGGACACCAAACTACTACTAGGGTAATAGGACTTGGGAATGCGCAAAGCGTGAGGTGAGAGCGATGCGATGAATGATATGCAGATGCATGTGATGATGCACAAGTGAAAAAGGCGAAGTGCGAGATGCATGACGCGAAGGTAGCATGAGCGAGCGAGAGTGAGATATGAAAGAGCAAGAGATATGAAGTGAGACCACTGATATCACCCCAACTAAGGTTGGCTAATGATAAAGCAAAGGGTGGACTACTAGCACATGAGACTTAGATAGTCACTGCAAACAACAAGTAAAATTCTCCTGTAGCTAAGTACACAGAGAAAGTGGGTGGAAAATTGACCCCAGAACATAAGTAATAGAGGGGTATAAGTAAAATAAGTAAGCACCACTAGGCATACAGGTCCAATATGATGAGCTGAACAGGCTATAATTAGTACGTGAAGTATGTAATAGGGTCTCGGCTGCACATAAAGTGCAAAGCCAAGCATTAGCAATGGAAAACAATTAGACGAAATAGAAATATGATGGGAAAAATGCATCAATGGACTTCTAAGGACATGGGAAGGACGGGTAGACAGGTGTGTGGACAATGCCAGTACAGATGTGTGATGCACGCGAATGCGGGAGGCCATGCGCAAAACCTGAAAAAATAAAATATGTGTGCTAATGCGCCAGACGTATCCTATGGATTAGAGCTGGAGTTTGTAGGGAATGTGGGAGAATTTGGATGGAAGTGCATGTAGAAATGTGAATCTCTATACTGCTCTCTCAACCCACCTGTTTTGTAATATACTACCATATCAGCCCACCCATCTATACATCTCTCTTCAGCCCAGCTTTCTATAATATACATGTCCATCCTACTCTACATATCCCCCAGATGCGTCCACTCATCTCCATCAGTAATAATATTCCTTCTGGCCAGTCCGCCATTATCAAGGATATACATAATATTGGCCCATATTCCGCTGACCCATATAATATAGAGTTTGTCACTGAAGGAGCTTAATAGAGCAAGGAACAATCACTCAGATGAATTCTAGGCAAAAATTATGTAACTACTCATTCCCTTCGGAAACTATTTAACTTAAATTTATAGATAACACTTAACTTCTGTTAAGATGTTTTCATGATATTCTTGTCAAATTGTTATAACTAAATCTGTCTATTAAAGTGAACAGGTGTAATAATTGAGCACCCTGGTATATAATATCTGATAGGGGGAGGGGGGGTATTTTGCAATAGGTCTACTTCTCACTTCTCACCACTTACTCCTCACTTCACACTACACTTTTCACTACTTTTCATCACTTCTCACTACACTTCTCACTACTTCTCCTCACTTCTCACTGCACTTCTCATTTCATCACTTCACACTACACTTCTCATTTCATCACTTCTCATGACACTTCTCATCACTTCACTACACTTCTCATCACTTCTCAATACACTTCTCACTACTTCTCAATACACTTCTCATCACTTCTCATTACACTTCTCATCACTTCTCATGACACTTCTCATCACTTCACTACACTTCTCATCACTTCTCACTACTTCTCATCACTTCTCAATACACTTCTCACTACTTCTCAATACACTTCTCACTTGACTTCTCACTTCTCAATACACTTCTCATCACTTCTCACTTGACTTCTCACTTCTCACATTTTACTTCTCACTTCTCACTTTTTCACATCTCATTTCTCACTTTTCACTTCTCACTTCTCATGGTTCTCACTTCTCACTTCTCTTTATACCCCCCTCCCCCTTATGGGGGATTATACTATTAGGCCCGGACCTGTCGGACCAAAGACGGACAGATGGAGAACTTCATTGAGAAGATTGTCCACAAAAGAAGGTCAGAAGAGGAAAACATTACCTCATGTGTTAGGTTGGTTTGTGGTGCTGACAAAGACAAATGGCTACCCTCGCCAGGATCTTGAAGATTGCAAGGCGCTGAACGTCTGGGAAGGGCAAAAGAAAGCTTCATAGGGTGGGAGGGTGTAGCTGGGACTTACACATCAAAGCATGTCATTGCTTAGATGTCGAACATTGATTGGTCACGCATGTTGTTTACAGCTATTTGTCTGGCTCCTATATATACTGCACCTGTATTGCATATACTACGCATCGCCTCTTAGTATCCTCCTTTAATCTCATACACTTCTACTTGTTACTCTTTGTCTGAACTTGAATGTAGTGTTTCTACCTTGGGGTAGTTTCCATTTACCACAACTTCACATGTTTTTCTTATTTTCAAGTTCACAGAAAGAATATATACCATCAGACTTTTGTACACGCAGCTGGACTTTGGATTGTGCCTTTGAAGTCAACAAATGTGAACATGTTGAAAGGCTATGAGTATGTAGGATGAATGGGATGAATGG